>NC_091224.1:21166058-21168558 GCF_040958095.1 Procambarus clarkii
TTACCGTGTACATTAACGACTTGGGCTTAGGACTGAGCAGCACTTTGCAAATTTGCAGATTGTGCGAAAACTGGTAGGGGGGGGTGGGGGAATAATTTCATAAGACTCAAATCACTTCAAGACAATACAGACAAGCTTTTCAATTGTCGAAAGATTGTCAGATGTATCTCGGGGTCAAGATTAATAGAATTTAAAGCAAATAAATCAATGCATAATGTTCGAAATAGGGAAATAGGATAATGGATTTTTTTTTCTAAAAGCGTTAGCAATAAAACGTGGCGTTATTCTTCAACTTTCTTCTGCTCGTGTTAGACCCCATTTAGAACTGCAGTTAAATTTTGGTCGCCATACTATAGAACAGACATTCACTTCACCGCCTTCAGCTACGGATAACGAAGTTTAATCCTAGAAACTAGAAAGCTTCCCTATTAAGAGAGATAGAGTAAGCTTTATGTACATTCTTTAGAAAGACGAAGAGTTAGGAGTGACATTATTGAAGTGTTTCAGTGGATGAATTACCATAACAAGGAATGAGGTATTCAATATATCAACCCAAAATAAACACGAAACAATGAACATAAATTGGATAAGATTACATTTGGGAAAGACCTGGGTAAATACTAGTTTGAAACAGGGTTGTTGATCAAGCAGCAAGTATACTTCTGATCATGATGCAAGAGTGTATGTATACCGAGAGCTGGGTACACCTGTGTATATGTATCCCAATGTCTTTACTGTCATATGTTTTCAGTTCTACTGGTGTCAAGAACCGTGATATCCTCTCTTCTTGAGGTTATCTTGAGATGATTTCGGGGCTTTAGTGTCCCCGCGGCCCGGTCCTCGACCAGGCCTCCACCCCCAGGAAGCAGCCCGTGACAGCTGACTAACACCCAGGTACCTATTTTACCGCTAGATAACATGGCATAGGGTGAAGAAACTCTGCCCATTGTTTCTCGCCGGCGCCTGGGATCAAACCCAGGACCACAGGATCACAAGTCCAGCGTGCTGTCCGCTCGCCCGACCTCCTCCTCAGTGCAAGAATTTGCACAAGGTTTGAATTATTTACTTTTCTATTTATAAGAGCACGTTGTGACCCTTGGTCAAACAGAACATTAACTGTGCTGTGGGTTTTGGCCTGAATGGTGAACCTCATGGGTGGCTGACGTTGTGTATGCTTCAGTACTTAACTATTATGGGTCTGATTGTCCTGGTAGTGATTAACTGCTCTGGAAACATCAGTTGTGTTTTCTGATAGTGACTAAGGAGTAGAGACTGTGGAATAGGCACAACGCTAATTTCCTGGTGGGTGACATCCCTTGAGCTATCATAGCATTATAGGCCTAGTGGCTCATTCAAGGGCAGCTCCTATTTATATTTACCAAAATCTATTCATATATATATATATATATATATATATATATATATATATATATATATTATATATATATATATATATATATATATGTCTATGTCTATGTCTAACTTACGCTTGACACAATCCACCGACTCACCGTCTATTATGTAACTCGGTAATTTGTTGCAGAAACCAACCACGCTCTGTCCGTTAGCAATAAGAAATAAGACCTAAGACCATAAGATTTGTTCAAAATATTAATAAGTTATTTAAAGATCAACACATAATAGAACACGAAACAACGGATATCAATTGGATAAGTCTAGATTTAAAAAAGACCTGGGTAAATACTGGTTCCGAAACAGGGGGTTTAAATTTGCCGAAAAATTCAAAAGTAAAATAATAGACATGGAAGTCGTTGATTGTTTCAAGCGTAGGTTAGACATATATATCTGAATGAGTTTGGGTAGATATGAACTGGAGCTGCCACGTGTAGGCCAATAGGGCCTACCTTACCCTTACAAAAGGTAGGCCCTGCAGTAAGGGGCCTACCTTACCCTTACAAAAGGTAGCCCTGCAGTAAGGGCCTACCTTACCCTTACAAAAGGTAGGCCCTGCAGGTAAGGGCCTACCTTACCCTTACGAAAGGTAGGCCCTGCAGGTAAGGGGCCTACCTTACCCTTACAAAAGGTAGGCCCTGCAGGTAAGGGGCCTACCTTACCCTTACAAAAGGTAGGCCCCTGCAGGTAAGGGGCCTACCTTACCCTTACAAAGGTAGCCCTGCAGGTAAGGGGCCTACCTTCCCTTACGAAGGTAGGCCCTGCAGGTAGGGGCCTACCTTACCCTTACGAAAGGTAGCCCTGCAGGTAAGGGGCCTACCTTACCCTTACAAAAGGTAGGCCCTGCAGGTAAGGGGCCTACCTTACCCTTACGAAGGTAGGCCCTGCAGGTAAGGGGCCTACCTTACCCTTACAAAGGTAGGCCCTGCAGGTAAGGGGCCTACCTTACCCTTACAAAGGTAGGCCCGCAGGTAAGGGGCCTACCTTACCTGCAGTTGCCAATATTCCTTATTTTCTCACCTTCTTGTTAATGTTCGCTGAATGACTGATACCAGGGAAATACTTATGTTTGGGATACCTCCTCAAG
>NC_091224.1:21173558-21256058 GCF_040958095.1 Procambarus clarkii
ACAAGGAGGACATTTTGAAACTTGCAACTTTAAAAACAAGCGGCCACAGATTTAAGCTAAGGAAACAAAGGTGCAAAGAAAAAACATAAGAAAATTATCTTTTGTGAACAGAGTTGTAGAAAAGTTTCAAAGCGTCATATGACAAAGATTCTTCATATCATGGGAGACTAAAACTATGGGTAGATGGAGTGAACGAATAGAGTGGAGAGTAAAGATGGTGAAAAATCACACACCTGACCATCTTAACACTCCAGGTGCTAGAAGAAAGATCAACGACCTACCTGCTAGAGCTAAGTCACACTACACCTCGACATCACCCACAATTTCCCACCAAACACACACACCGAAACTACGACGTTGGTACAACGTTCAAACAAGTTTTAACACACCACCTAACCAGTTATAACAACCAATACAGCAAGTTGTAACAACGTTCTAATACGTCATAAACACGTTAAACTAAGATGTAACCACTTTATTACAAGTTGTAACAAGCGGAAAATAGAGACAGTTACGGTTTGTGTTTCCAGGGTTATCTTATCTTGAGGGTTAATGCATCTGATACTGACAAAACACAACATGACGCACTATTAGACACTGTTCACAGTACTAATGGTGTTAACTACGGTGCCTTACAAGGCGTCACTGACCACTGTTGTGTGCCGGTGTCCGACTTTATAGTAGAGAGCAAAGTCAAGACGGCAGAGTAGACGAATGATGACATGAAACTCATGCATAAAATGGGGAGATAATGAGGAAATTAATAATTTCCAGGGGGACATACACTGAAAGAACAGCAGACACCCTTCCCCGACACACACACACACACACACACACAACAACACACACACACACACACTCCAGTTGATTGACAGTTGAGAGGCGGGACCAAAGAGCCAAAGCTCAACCCCCGCAAGCAAAATTAGGTGAGTACACTTACACACTCTTACAAACCTCCCCCTCCCACCCACTCTATAATCTTACTCGAACTTTCTCAACTTCAGCGCTCTTCCCAACCATAAAACCCCCCCCCAAAACCCCACCCACACTCGCTCACTCACCAGCACTAACGCTCAATTATACAATGTATGTATGTGATGTAACTATATAACCTGAGCTTGTAAAAGCACCTTAATCACCTTCAGTGGTTAAGTGCTTAATTGCACACTAGTTTCTCTCAGCTATCTTACCCTCTCAGAGTAGGAGAGTCATAAATGTATGTGTATGTGTGTGTGTGTGTGTGTGTGTGTGTGTGTGTGTGTGTGTGTGTGTGTGTGTGTGTGTGTGTGTGTGTATATATATATATATATATATATATATATATATATATATATATATATATATATATATATATATATATATATATATATATGTGTGTGTGTGTGTGTATGTGCGCGTATGTATATGTATGTATGTGTATAAAGTATATGTGGAAGCTAATCAGAATTACATTTCACCTTTGTAAATGCACATTAATGACACTATGTATAGAACACATCGGCAACTTTATGTAGGACAGACGTAACTCTGTATATCTATGTACTTATCTCTGTAGGTTAGATTAGCATATTTAAAAGCACTACAATCACCTTCTTTGCTTGATTGTTCAATAAATCCCTGAACTATATGTTTAACAGATCTCTCACCCTGTCCATGGAGGACAGAAGAAAATGTATATATATGCTGGTTAGCATTGTAAATGTCTGGCCACGTCTGTGGTAGAAAAAAAAAACGAACGCTTACACACACTCACCTACATGTGTGTAAGTTTAAGCACCCACTTTTACACTCGTGCAATTGCTCGTAAAACTAAACATGGCCCATTGCAGTTCACTAACGAAATACTATCTCTTACAATTACTACACCTGTGACTATAATCCTCCTACCTCACTCCATCTCTCTCTCTCTCTCCTTACTAATTTTTTTTTTAATTTTTCCCCGAAGGGCGAGTTTATTGGGCAGCGCCACTCATCCTGTGAGTGGACACTCCGCCATAGTGACAGTATTGAGCAGCGTTACTCATCCTGTGAGTGGACACACCGCCATAGTGACAGTATTGGGCAGCGCCACTCATCCTGTGAGTGGACACACCGCCATAGTGACAGTATTGAGCAGCGTTACTCATCCTGTGAGTGAACATACCGCCATAGTGACAGTATTGGGCAGCGTCACTCATCCTGTGAGTGAACATACCGCCATAGTGACAGTATTGGGCAGCGTCACTCATCCTGTGAGTGGACACACCGCCATAGTGACAGTATTGGGCAGCGTCACTCATCCTGTGAGAGGACACACCACCATAATGACAGTATTGGGCAGCGTTACTCATCCTGTGAGTGAACACACCACCATAGTGACAGTATTGAGTAGCGCCACTCATCCTGTGAGTGGACACACAGCCATAGTGACAGTATTGAGTAGCGCCACTCATCCTGTGAGTGGACACACAGCCATAGTGACAGTATTGGGCAGCGTTACTCATCCTGTGAGTGAACACACCACCATCTTGAGGTTATCTTGAGATGATTTCGGGGCTTTTTAGTGTCCCCGCGGCCCGGTCCTCGACCAGGCCTCCACCTCCAGGAAGCAGCCCGTGACAGCTGACTAACTCCCAGGTACCTATTTACTGCTAGGTAACAGGGGCATTCAGGGTGAAAAAAACTTTGCCCATTTGTTTCTGCCTCGTGCGGGAATCGAACCCGCGCCACAGAATTACGAGTCCTGCGCGCTATCCACCAGGCTACGAGGCCCCTATATATATGCCACCATAGTGACAGTATTGGGCACCGCCACTCATCCTGTGAGTGGACACACCGCCATAGTGACAGTATTGGGGAGGCGCCACTCATCCTGTGAGTGGACACACCGCCATAGCAGCATGTACAACACTCCCCAATAGGAAGAAAACCCGCTGGGTTGTTCATCCTGTCACTTGTACCCAGACACAGCTGGGACTTGCTTAACTGTCTCAAGTGAACAGTTCCTCAAACAAGAAGATTAACATTTGTCAACCGTTAAAATCTTACGTTATCTTGCGGGTGCAAAATGGGGGAATCTTTTGAGAACAGCATTTATATTTGACAGATAATATTTTCCTAACTTAAACAATGTGGGGTTTACTATGCTACTCATATTTCTGATGTGTCTTAGATGTTCCCATTGTCTCAGGTAGTGGTCAAGGCGGTGTCCGTCACTCTCACCACAAACACCAGTGGCACACATAAACAGGCTGACATCGGCAGCATATGAGACGCTGGAATACATCAGACCATCGTTAGGATTTGTTACATCAATACTGGAATGTGCAGCACCGGCATGGAATTCGTACTTGGTGAAACATGAAACTAAAATTGAAAATGTAGAGGTATGCAACAATATTAGTTCCAAAGCAAAGAAAGTTAAACATAAGAATAGGTTCAGGAAACTGGACCTAACAGCCCTGGAGGACAGAAGAAACAGAGATATAACCACGACATAAAAGATTCTGGGGGGTGGGAATAGACAAAGCACAGTCTCTTTAAATTGAGAGAACGTAAGACAAGAGGACATCAATGTAAGCTGAACACACCATGTCGATGAAATATAGGGAAATACTCGTACCCTGTACGGGTGGTCAACAAATGGAATACAATGAAGTTGTGGAAGCCACCTCCATACGTAACTCGACGGTCAAATTCGACAAAGAACTCGAACGTCTGAACAGTTCAACTATAACGATACAGGTACAAGAAGGCTAGTAGGCGGGGTATAAAGAGCATGCGCGAGCGCGCGCGCGCGCACACACACACACACACACACACAAATGGGCAAAGTTTCTTTCATCCAAAATGCCCCTGTTACCTAGCAGTAAATAGGTACTTGGGAGTTAGTCAGCTGTCACGGGCTGCTTCCTGGTGTGTGTGTGTGGTGTGGAAAAAAAAGTAGTTAGTAAACAGTTGATTGACAGTTGAGAGGCGGGCCGAAAGAGCAAAGCTCAACCCCCGTAAACACAACTAGGTGAATACACACACACACACACACACACACACACACACACACACACACACACACCACACACACACACACACACACACACACACACGCACGCAAGCACGACAGACACTATAACAACCCCCCCCCCACCAACTGTAAACATAAAAACTATCACTAAAACACCGCAAACCGAGAAAAGAAAGACAGACAAAACACAAGCACGAATAGCAGACCAAGACAAACACCCGGACACACGAGACAACACACACAGAAAAGCAGCCAAAACCGAAAAAAACGGAAGAGAGACAACGAATACAAATAACATGGCTGCCGCGATAAGCAGCAGAGACTCTTGAAATCTCCTCCTCGGCTGGCTGTACCGGCTCTCGCTGCTCGGTTCTGGCAATTATCTGACGTCTTGTCGAACAAAGAGGGATGCTGCAGAGGTATATATAGAGACTACACGAACAATACCCCCCCCCCTCCCCCTCTCTTTCCACCCCCACCCACCCAATCTAAGACTCCCCCCCCCCCTTCTTCATCTTCCTACATCTCAGCCTCATCCTCATCTTCCTACATCTCAGCCTCATTCTCATCTGCCTACATCTCAGCCTCATCCTCATCTTCCTACATCTCAGCCTCATCCTCATCTTCCTACATATCAGTCTCATTCTCATCTTCCTACATCTCAGCCTCATTCTCATCTTCCTACATCTCAGCCTCATCCTCATCTTCCTACATCTCAGCCTCATTCTCATCTTCCTACATCTCAGCCTCATCCTCATCATCCTACATCTCAGCCTCATTCTCATCTTCCTACATCTCAGCCTCATTCTCATCTTCCTACATCTCAGCCTGATCCTCATCTTCCTACATCTCAGCCTCATTCTCATCTTCCTACATCTCAGCCTCATTCTCATCTTCCTACATCTCAGCCTCATCCTCATCTCCCTACATCTCATCTGTTACAGCTACATCCTTGCACCTCATGTTCCTTGTAACCAGTGAGACTTGAAACTTCATGCCATCTTCAAGGGTGTCTTAAGGTACAAAATATGTACCTTTGTACATATTATGGAACACTTAAAGAGATTTCAAAATAAAGAGAATTTTGGTTACGTTCTCCTGGGGGTAGAAATTGAATATCCTACTTGATTAGGATAGATATAATGGGATTGGGGGGGAGCACTGTGAGAAAGGATTGTGCGTGAGAGGGGGGAGTTGAGTGTGGAAGGGGGAAAGGGGGAGGGAGGGATAAGGTGAGAGGGAGGGAGGAAGATTGTGTGTGAGGGAGGAGAAGGAGGAGTGTGCAAGGAAGGATCCGTATAGAGGGAGGAGAACTGTGTGTAAGTTTGATTGTAAGATTGTAAGGGGATTGATTGTAAGATTGTAAGGTGATTGTAAGAGCGTCATTAAGGAGGCCCTGGTAATAAGAGAGCCTCTTCAGTGTGGTGAGAAGTGCTCCTCTAGAATGGTAGTGGCATTACATGCTAGGTTAGTGTGGCTAACTTGTTATAATGTGTTGTTAGTGTGGCTAACTCGTTATAATGTGTTGTTAGTGTGGCTAACTTGTTATAACCTCAGCACACACCACCATCACCACACACCACCATCACCACACACCACCATCACCACACCACCATCACCACACACCACCATCACCACACACCACCATCACCACACCACCATCACCACACACCACCATCACCACACACCACCATCACCACACACCACCATCACCACACACCACCATCACCACACACCACCATCACCACCACACACTACCATCACCACACACCACCATCACCACACACCACCATCACCACACACCACCATCACCACACACCACCATCACCACACACCTCCATCACCACACACCACCATCACCACACACCACCATCACCACACACCACCATCACCACACACCACCATCACCACACACCACCATCACCACACACCACCATCACCACACACCACCATCACCACACATCACCATCACCACACACCACCATCACCACACACCACCATCACCACACACCACCATCACCACACACCACCATCACCACACACCACCATCACCACACACCACCATCACCGCACACCACCATCACCACACACCACCATCACCACACACCACCATCACCACACACCACCATCACCACACACCACCATCACCACACACCACCATCACCACACACCACCATCACCACACACCACCATCACCGCACACCACCATCACCACACACCACCATCACCACACACCACCATCACCACACACCACCATCACCACACACCACCATCACCACACACCACCATCACCACACACCACCATCACCACACACCACCATCACCACACACCACCATCACCACACACCACCATCACCACACACCACCATCACCACATACCACCATCACCACATACCACCATCACCACACACCACCATCACCACACACCACCATCACCACACACCACCATCACCACACACCACCATCACCACACACCACCATCACCACACACCACCATCACCACATACCACAACCACCACAACAACGGTGCCGAACGTGTTCATTATTCCTCTTAATGACTGAAAATGGTTGTTAAGTGCCACACAATGCCAACAATGGCACGAGAACTAGCCACCTCCCCCTCCACCCCCCCGTCTCGAATCGTCAAGTGGTACCCCTATTCTTCGCGCTGATTGGTTGGAATGAGGGGGGGGGGAGGGAGGGTATAACTACTGTCAGCCACAGAGAACCAATCAGCTACCCCTGAGTAGATTGTTTGAGGTTGGCCTGCCTGAGTACTGTCTCTCAAGCGACCGCCATCTCTGTTCTTTGTCCAGCAAGTCGAGAGTGCGGTGAGAGAGAGAGGGTGAGAGAGAGGGTGAGAGAGGGGGTGAGAGAGAGAGAGAGAGAGAGAGAGAGAGGAGAGAGAGAGAGAGAGAGAGAGAGGAGAGAGAGAGAGAGAGAGAGAGAGATCATGGAGGGGGAGGGGGGGGGGGGGGGTAGAAATAGCCTAAGCTACTCTATCCCTTTGAGATGTATATTTTTTTCTTGTCTCAATAAACATACTTGAACTTGAATCTGAGAGAGAGAGATTAGTAAAAAATAATTAACTCAAACTTTTGAACAAAATAACTGTTTAAGTGTTTATTCCCTATTTCTATTTGCTAACTACTGTTAATACAAAAAATAACAAACATTTTCACTTTAAATCTAGCTCACTAATTATAGACATTGTGTATGTATTTTGTTATTATAATAATTTTTTGTATAAAGTTGTTAACGAAAAAAGTTACATTTTCTTGTTTGTTTACATTCACAATTGAAAATAATGCAATTCGAACAGGAATTATGGGGTTATGTTAAAATCTGAATTGCTATTTTTTTTATAACAATTAACAGGTTACAAAACAGGTGGCAAGTTAAAAACAAAAAATCGCGGAACCCCCAGAAAGGGACTCACAGATTTATTATTATTAACATCTTTATTGACAAAATTAATTACACTTTTGCCTAATCTGAGGATTTCGATTAAGTCTTATTAAAGTGAGGATAATGCTGGTATTCACTGTCACACAGGACGGAGGGTCATACATAAGACAATAGGTCTAAACTGTAGGCGGAAGTACATATATATCATGGTTACAATCAATGTTTTAATGTATGGATATGTGAAAACAACTTTCTACTGTGCACTGCCACACAAGGGCAGCGATGGCTTCATAAGTGATGCAGCTTAGAAGTAATATAAATCAAAATTGTTCTTCATTCTTTAAAATGGACAAGCAAATTTTGGATAAATTGTTAGGATGTCGTCCAGAACACCTGAGTCAATGAAATAGTTACACAGTTGGTGGTACAAGAGGCCAGGAGGTCTAAAGTCCTTTACGGTTTCACATTCAACAATATAGTGTTCTAGTGAATGCATTAAAGGTGTATCACAGAGTTTACAATCTGAATATTTTGGTAGTGGCTCAGCCTCACTAACCTGCCAGATATGTCTATAGCCAAGGCGAATTCGCGCAATGACTACATCACATTGCCTGGTCCGCTTACTGTGCTGACCATACAAATACCTATTATTACAAAACTTGTCATAACTTTTAATACTGCAGCTTTCACAGAACAGGGCTCACAGAACTCACTAAAAGGAGCCCCAGACAGGGGCTCGCGAAGCCCTGGTTCGCTCTGGCATAACTGCGCTTCCAACTCTACGACCAAAATGGACAATTGGATTGACCCAAAATCCCCACCGTTACTTTCTTTTCGGACATTCTTTTGTGTAAACACTTGCAAAACACAACACAGAAGGTAGATAATAGGTATAAAACTCACCAAGAATTCACAAAAAGTATCTGGGGTGAAAAGAAATCCACAAAAAAGAGACTTTAAAATCATCGTTTACCGCCAGTCATCTTGCATTTAAATCTGACCAGGCAATTAGTCATTAAATTACTTTTCAAGATATTCACATATGCACACACAAACCTATACACAACTGAATCTCTGCACCTTTGTATAACGATGCCTCTAGATAGATTCATAACAAACTCTCTGAACCTGTGTACAACAATCGACGTATAACGGAACCTCTGGACCCGTTTATAACGGAATATCTGGACCCGTTTATACCAAACCTGTATGAATGTTTATACCTGTCTATAGCTGATTTTCATCTTCCCATTGGTTAAAATTAAACTCTCAAGTTTGCTGTAATATACCACATACGAGGCAATAGATGGCGTGGCCTGTCCACAGAGGCTCTGTATGTACTGACGGTCGATTGAGTGATGAAGATTAAGCCACCTAAGAGGTGGCACGGGCATGAATATCCCCGTAAGTGGTAGATTTTGTTTGATGTGAATGTGATCTTTGGTCGCCCTTTGAGATAAGTTAACTACAGTTCACCTGTACAGTCAGTTCACCTGACCACTCATCACATCTGAGTGAGTTGGTTCACCTAATATCCATTCCAAGCTTCAACCAACTTACCTAATCTTTTTAATCTAATCTTGAGTCAGGTCACCTGACCCCTCACATCACGGCTGTTGGTCTCAAGAACTTGCAAGCTCTGCACCCGTTCTTTAAAGAATAACCATCCAAAGCTCGCACATCAGCTTCTTCCCTATTCAAGAATGTAACGCTCCATTTAGCCTATCCCGCATTCTTGTGGAATGGACTTCCAAGCCATCGTTTACCCGACACCTTTGATCTCCGACCTTTTAAGAACTGTCTGTGGAGCATTATCTTAAACTTAAGATTTTTGTCCTTTCCCATGGTCATGTTCTTTCAGTGGGAACATTTGGGCTTTGTTTCGACATATTTAAATTTGAGAACACAAAAATATCCGGTGAAAGGGGGAGCTTGGTGAAGCTGTGATGGTGGGGAAGGGGGTCGTGTTGGGGGTAGTCGTGGAGGGGGGAGGGGTCGTGGAGGGGTCGTGGAGGGGGAGGGGTCGTGGAGAGGAAGGGTCATGGAGGGGTCAGGGAGTAGAGAGGATACTGTGAACTGCTGTGACGGAAAAGGTATGAGGGAGAGGTGGAAGGCCGAAGTATATATGTGTGGGCTCCCTGCCTCCCTTGGCACAGCCCCGCTCCTGTGCCAGGTAAGTCCACTACGGCTCACCATAGCCCATGCTACTTGGAACTTTTTGTTCCCAGTAGCTGAATCTATAACAACATCCCTCCCTTGGGGCTCACCATAGCCCGTGCTACATGGACACTTCGTTCTGAGTAGCTAAATCTGAAACAAAACATCCCTCCCTTAGAGGAGGGAGGGAGAGAGGAGCAAAAAAAAGTACAGCGGAAGACGGAAGGGAGAGAATTACAAAAGATACAATGAAAGAAGAGAGCAAAAGTGTAGTGGAAGGAGAAGAGAGCATAACGTACAGTATAAGGAGAGGGAAGATGAAGAAGGGAAAGGCTCTGGTGACAATGGGTGTAGATGCTGGGCCACTGCCTGGGAAACTCAAGAGAACAGGTGAGTAAGGAAGATGGGAAGAAAGCAGGGAAGAAACTCAAGAGAACAGGTGAGTAAGGAAGATAGTGGGAGGAAAGCCGGGAAGAAACTGAAGAGAACAGGTGAGTAAGGAAGATGGTGGGAGGAAAGCAGGGAATGAAACTTGTGGGTTTACCGTTCCTTTCTGAGGGCGTCAGAGTGACCCAATAATCACCTATCTGTGCCTGCAGAATCGATCTTCAGCTTGTGTGACCCGCCTTTTCGGCTGTCGGTCTGTTACCATCCTCATCATTACACACTCGACCAGGCATGTATTCCAGAATAGATTTGTCAAAGGACTTTTAATCTTATTTAACTTTAAATAGAACTCAAGGCAATGAATTTAAAGTAGAGAAGTTTAGAATCAGGCTCTGGGTAAATACCGGTTTGGAAACCAGTGTTATAGAGTTATGGAACAAATTACCGCGTAAGGTAATAGACTAGAGATCTTTGCAGTGTTTCAAGCGTAGGCTAGACTAATATATGAATAGTTTGGTCGGGTATAAATAGGTGCCTCGTATGGGCTAATAGACCGTCTACAGTTATCTTCATTCTTATAATCCTCCTGCAAAGTTGTATAGTGAGCATATGTGAATATTTCTTGTTAAATGACTGACATTAATATGGAAAAATAAAATCAGTTCAGACGGCCCCAAGTTTCCAAAACTTAAACCTGATGATTTTCTCTCAACTTTGTGTTTCTTGTTCGTTAAGTTATCGTTTACACAGTGTAGTAGATTTCCTAAAAACAGCTTGTAAGGTTTTCAGTTTACTTCCAAGTCTTAGGATGATTAGTTTGTCATAATATTCTTGAGGTTTGTTAAGCAGTATTCTGTCTCTGCAGAACTTTGTCTTTCTTCTGCAGTTATAAAGGTAATTCACTCTACGAGTTTCACTACATCCTAGAATACCTTCCAGTATCTTGCAAGACAAATGTTCGTTGAAGACACCGACCTGCAGAAATGGGCCTCTTCCACAGCCCAGATCATACACTATTATTAGACTTGACAGTTTTCTGGGTGTAAATGTTGCTTTCTTGTTTCTTCAAGGCCCCGAAATCATCTCAAGATAATCTCAAGAATCTCAAGATAAGGCACTGCATATTGTAGTTATCAGTTGGCACAAATGGTTGCAGTGTCTTGAAGAAAGCATGCTGATGTCTCACCTGGTCCAAGTGTCTTGAAACATGCATGCTGATGTCTCACCTGGTCCAAGTGTCTTGAAGCATGCATGCTGTCTCACCTGGTCCAAGTGTCTTGAAGCATGCATGCTGATGTCTCACCTGGTCCAAGTGTCTTGAAGCATGCATGCTGATGTCTCACCTGGTCCAAGTGTCTTGAAATATGCATGCTGATGTCTCACCTGGTCCAAGTGTCTTGAAACATGCATGCTGATGTCTCACCTGGTCCAAGTGTCTTGAAACATGCATGCTGATGTCTCACCTGGTCCAAGTGTCTTGAAACATGCATGCTGATGTCTCACCTGGTCAAAGTGTCTTGAAACATGCATGCTGATGTCTCACCTGGTCCAAGTGTCTTGAAACATGTATGCTGATGTCTCACCTGGTCCAAGTGTCTTGAAACATGCATGCTGATGTCTCACCTGGTCCAAGTGTCTTGAAACATGCATGCTGATGTCTCACCTGGTCATAGTGTCTTGAAACATGCATGCTGATGTCTCACCTGGTCCAAGTGTCTTGAAACATGCATGCTGATGTCTCACCTGGTCATAGTGTCTTGAAACATGTATGCTGATGTCTCACCTGGTCCAAGTGTCTTGAAACATGCATGCTGATGTCTCACCTGGTCCAAGTGTCTTGAAACATGCATGCTGATGTCTCACCTGGTCATAGTGTCTTGAAACATGTATGCTGATGTCTCACCTGGTCCAAGTGTCTTGAAACATGCATGCTGATGTCTCACCTGGTCCAAGTGTCTTGAAACATGCTGATATTCCACCTGGTGATAATGCTTGTGATGGGTGAAGTTCACACAGTTGTCACTCTTCACTCCTGCTCTCTTTACTGTAATGGTTCCTATGGTACTTGTTGATGACCTGTTTTCTTAGAAGTTAGAGAGTTGCGTCGTTTCAGTTCGGTGAACCCTTCATATATATATTATATATATATATATATATATATATATATATATATATATATATATATAACTGAAACTCACACCCCAGAAGTGACTCGAACCCATACTCCCAGGAGCCACGCAACTGGTATGTACAAGACGCCTTAATCCACTTGACCATCACGACCGGACATAATGAGGTGATAGCCGAGGCTATGCCCAAGATTACTATCCGAGTGCCGGCGGTGGGGTGGTTCAAATAGCCTCGGCTATCACCTCATTATGTCCGGTCGTGATGGTCAAGTGGATTAAGGCGTCTTGTACATACCAGTTGCGTGGCTCCTGGGAGTATGGGTTCGAGTCACTTCTGGGGTGTGAGTTTTCAGTTGCATATTGTCCTGGGGACCATTCAGGCTTGTTCGCATATATATATATATATATATATATATATATATATATATATATATATATATATATATATATATATATATATGTCGTACCTAGTAGCCAGAACGCACTTTTCAGCCTACTATGCAAGGCCCGATTTGCCTAATAAGCCAAGTTTTCATGAATTAATTGTTTTTCGACTACCTAACCTAACCTAACCTAACTTTTTTAGGCTACCTAACCTAACCTACCTATAAAGATAGGTTAGGTTAGGTTAGGTAGGGTTGGTTAGGTTCGGTCATATATCTACGTTAATTTTTAACTCCAATAAAAAAATTGACCTCGCACATAATGAAATGAGTAGCTTTATCATTTCATAAGAAAAAAATTAGAGAAAATATATTAATTCAGGAAAACTTGGCTTATTAGGCAAATCGGGCCTTGCATAGTAGGCTGAGAAGTGCGTTCTGGCTACTAGGTACGACATATATATATATATATACATGAAGGTATTAGGTATGTATTGGTCCGATTACCTGATAATTCACCATCGCTCCAGAGACGGCAATGCTCGAGTTTTTTTGTTTGTATTCAGCACTGAATGTTGTAACATTCTAAAATTATATTTTCTCTTCTCCACTCTCTCTCTCTCCCAACTTGATGTTATCATTGATATGTAAAACAGCCTTCTGAAGCCTTACTTCACATTTTACACACGCCACTCTCTCACTCATCAACAGAAATAACAATGTCTATATGGTCCCATATACTCTCCCTCCCTCCCAATAAAAACATTAACATAGCAGCCCGTCCTCTTAAGGTTTCCCAACGCCACGAAACTGTCGTTCTAAGAAGAAACTGCCAAGAAACGCCAAGAACCTGCCCTTATCCTGACCTACCAGAGGACCCACAACAGAAAACAGGACATTATGTCAATTCTGCCAGCCGCTACCATGTTCTAGTACGGCATTTGTTGGCCTTAGGTAGAGTATACGTCAAAATACGACGTTCTAATTGGAGGACGGATTGAACATAGAGGACTCACAGAAACAGAGAAAACGGAGACAAGGCAACAATTCCAACGTGACACCAAAGAAAAAGCTTAAGCTACTCTATCTCTTTGAGATGTATTTCTTTCTTGTCTCAATAAACTTGAACTTGAACTTGAACGAAAGAAAATAAAGCGAATCCTCGCACGACACACCAGTATTATGGAGCAAGGGAAGTTATCTTCACTGGGAGGATGGTTATCGCGGGTTGGTAATACATAGAAACGAGGATGAAGCTGGTGTACTCACCTAGTTGTGCCTTGCGGGGGTTGAGCTCTGGCTCTTTGGTCCCGCCTCTCAACCGTCAACCGTGGGAGGTGTGTAGGAGGATGGGAGAGAGAGGCGAGTACTTACCTATCCCTACTTACCTGTCAGTGTCTAGGAGGAAGTAAGGTTCAGATTTTGATACTCTGCCTCCTAGCCATGCTTGTACCGCTTGCATTATAATTTACCCATTCTGACGTTCGCATTCTTTGTCGAATTTGACCTAAACGTTGTGGATGGAGGTGGCTTTGGCAACTTCTTTCTGTGAGTATTATTCAGTACCTGTTGACCAAACCTCACACACTAGAAAGTGAAGGGAGGACGACGTTTCGGCCCGTCCTGGACCATTCTCAAAAATCGACTTGAGAATGGTCCGGGCGGACCGAAACGTCGTCGTCCCTTCACTTTCTAGTGTGTGGTCTGGTCAACATATTTCAGCCAGGTTATTGTGACTCCTCGTCTGCATACTGAGTACCTGTACAAGGCTGTACAAGGTACGAGTATTTCCAAACACTTCTTTAACTCATTCGCGTTTCCAGCTTCTACCTGTGTCCTCTTGTCCTCCTTTCTCTCAACTTGAAGAGGCTGTCCTTGTCCACCTTGTCTATTTTCTTCAGTATCTTGTAAGTTGTGATCATATTCCCTTCGTTTTCTTCTATCGCCTAGGCTTGTGAGATCTAGTTCCATTAGCCTACTCTCATAGCTTAACCATCTTAGCTCTGGAATTACTTTTGTTGCAAAGGTCCGTACTTTTTTTAAATTTTGGTTTTGAAAGGGAGAAGCAGGGAGAGACATGAATGGGAGAGGCAGGAAGAGATGTGAGTGGGAGAGGGAGGGAGACAGGTGAGTGGGAGAGGGAGGGAGAGAGATAAGTGAGAGAGGCAGGGAGAGAGGTGAGTGGGAGAGGAAGAGAGACATTGAGAAAACTAAAATAATAACCTCATTAAATAAATGAGTTTCTAGGGCCAAGCTTCAGATGAGCTGATGTAGGAACATGCTCATAGCTTGCAGTATTATTAGAAACATCAGAATAATTCCTAATGAACCTTAGTCTTTTACTGAGTCAGAGTGAATGTAATAAAGCTTACTCACTGGACCTAAGTTGTCTGCTGCTAACACTGGCGTCACTGGTACAGCCACCGGTCCTGTGTAGAGAAAGATTCTACATGAAGATCACCGTCTCCGATGACGGCCTTGACGAGGACAAGAAGCCGATGGCATGTGAGAGATTCTCCTTCTTTCTTCACTCTTGTCTTGAAGCAGTTTTTTTCTGAGAATTTCTTCCAGCTGCATTTTGAACTTTACACTAACTTGGTAACTACAGCGTCGGTGAGTAGGCGATTCCATGGGTTATTACCTTCAGGATGATAAAAAAGTATGTTCTCTGTCCTACATTGCGGCTGTTGCCCTTTAAGTGACTTATAATAAGTATTTTAAAGTAGGTTGATGTGTGTATTCTAATTTGTTCAGTGCCTGAAAGGTCTGGATGAGATTAGTCGTGTATGTGGTTTGTGGAGCAGTTAGTGCCGAGGCCCTCAGCCATGCTTCGACGAGGTTATATCTTGAGGTTATCTGGAGATGATTTCGGGGCTTTGCGTCGCCGAGGCCCGGTCGTCGAAGACCTCTTTTTGTTACACATCCCCCCAGGAAGCAGCCTGTAACAGCTGTCTAACTCCCAGATACCTATTTACTGCTAGAACAGGGGGGGGGCATCAGGGTGAAAGAAACTCTCCCCATTTGTTTCTGCCTCAGCCGGAGATCGAACCCGGAACCTTAGGACTACGAATCCCGAGCGCTGTTCACTCAGCCGTCAGGCCCCTTCGTCTAAAGTTGTCTTAAGTTCTGGGATAAATGTCAATCGCTCATGTCGAGCCTTTTCCAATCACTTGGGCCGGACGGTAGAGCGACGGTCTCGCTTCATGCAGGTCGGCGTTCAATCCCCTACCATCCAAGTGGTTGGGGCACCATTCCTCCCCCCCCCCCCGTCCCATCCCAAATCCTTATCCTGATCCCTTCCAAGTGCTATATAGTCGTAATAGCTTGGCGCTTCCCCCTGATAGTTCCCTTCATGTTGAGCCTTTTCCAATCTATTTTTTTTGTACGAGGTCTGCATGCTGCGATGTAATATAATAGTCCAGGTGGGAGGTCACAAGGCTGGATGACCACTTTCTAATCCATGAAGCCTGGATTCAGGAAGACGGCCCCTGGTCCGTTGGATTATTACACGTGTGTGCTTGTCTTCTCTCGTGTCAGTTCCTACTTGCTCAGCTGTTTTCAGTCACCATCACTTCCAGCCCCTTGTTCACTCTGTTGCAAGTTGGTCTTGTTGATGCGGTAGCTGTGTTGTGGCCATCATGTAAAGTATTCGTAAAGTATTACATTTAACTTCAGTAAATATAGTCTGCCAGTCTTCTGACCATTTATGGGGTTCACGTAGATGTTGACCAGACCACACACTAGAAGGTGAAGGGACGACGACGTTTCGGTCCGTCCTGGACCATTCTCAAGTCGATTGTGATGAGGAAGTAGAGACAGGCAATAAATAGGCAAGAGAGAGCTGAGAAGCAAAGTAAGGTGTAGTAGAGGGGATAGTAATAATAAGAACTGCAGAGGTCCTATTGGCCCATACAATAGGTCAATGGTCCGCTTCGCGTAGATGGTTTTGCAAGGTCACGGTATCGTCCTTGCTCTCCATGTTCCTGGACATCTTCTCCAACATGCGCTAATGTTGTCAGCAACGCTGCTGATGCCTATTACAGTTAGCTTGAAAAAATGTAGGCCAGCCCGAGTCATTTAATTTTAAGATAACCTCATTGTTTTGTGTTTTATTTCATGTATGTGTGCCTTTGTTTTATTTCAGTATTTTACCAACACCTTCGTGTACTGCTTGACCTGTCGTTCCACGATCATTTAACCCGATGTACTGAACGGTGGTGAGAATAGCTTGAGCTTACTTCATCCCTTTGTGTGTATTTTACCTCAATAAACTTATTTCAATTTCAATTTCAACGCCGACTGGAAAAGGTTTTCTATTATCTTTGAGGTTATCTTGAGATGATTTCGGGGCTTAGTGTCCCCGCGGCCCGGTCCTCGACCAGGCCTCCACCCCCAGGAAGCAGGCCCGTAACAGCTGACTAATTCCCAGGTACCTATTTACTGCTAGGTAACAGGATCATCATGGTGAAAGATAACTCTGCCCATTGTTTCTCGGCCGGCGCCCTGGATCGAACCCGGGAGCACCGGATCACGCGTACGGTGTTCTGTCCGCTCAGCCACCGGCCTCAACATGTGCAGGTTACAGTTTTACAAAACGATGTGTGTGCTTTGATATCATTGAGCACCAAGATGTTCGACGATTTCACCCCTACAGTTCTTCTCTGGACGGTAGAGCGACTGTCTCGCTTCATGCAAGTCGGCGTTCAATCCCGACCGTCCCTAAGTGGTTGGGCACCATTCCTTCCCTCTCCGTCCCATCCCAAATCGTTATCCAGACCCCTCCCTCCCTTCGTGAGCTTGCAGATGTGGTGCGGACACGATGACTGGACCAGTTTTCCTGCTGCATTTCTTTTGCATTTCTGAGACAAGAGTAACGTTTGTGTATTTCAAATCGTGGAGCATGCTTTCCTTGGTTGAGGGCTTCTTCCCAGCAGGCGTCTCAGTGGTAAACACACTTCCTCAATCAGCGCCCAGTACGGACCTGTGGACTGACTCCCAGCCTCTCAAGATGTTTTACGGGCTATTCATGCCCGTGCCTGCTCTTGGGTGGACTTATTCTTCATCAATCAATCTCAAGATGTTGAATGTTAAAGTCTTTATTTCAGTCACCACATACACATCTGGAAGTAAAGGAAGCGAAGAGGTAAACACCTTTATTTTCAAGTTTGTGGCATGTGCCCAATCGTCACCCAGTTATTGTGACTTAGTGCCTTGTTTATGCTTTCTTGTGTAAAAGCTCAGGTCAAATAGTTAGTCAGTGTGCTAACTAGTTTTGTTTTCGCCATATATAACATTGTGTAAGCTGTTCAAAGCTCCCACTCTGACTTTTAGCCTTGATTTTCCTCCTTCGGTGTCTTAAATTATTTTATAAAATTCAAAATTATAGCATTCTTCAGGGGCCGTCTTTACTATTTCCTTCAATGATCTTAAATTAGAATATAAGAATATGCTGTAACCGCCGAAGGTTTATTGGTCCATGCTAGTAGGGCCTCCTCCTTACGTCATCCCTACACCATTTTATATGCGTAGGCCTATCTCCACTATTTCTACTACCACTACTAATACTACTAGGCCTAACGCCGCTAACCTACTGCCTCTACTAACTTAATAGGAAGTACAGACTATAATAACAAAAGGAGAGAGAGAGAGAGAGAGAGAGAGAGAGAGAGAGAGAGGTAATAATTAAGAAACATTGGGAATGTTTGCTATTTAAGATTCGCTACTTGGAACAAAAAGTTCCAAAGTAGCACGGGCTATGGTGAGCCCGTTGTGGACTGGGTTTCTAACATTGGGAAATATGAAAACTTTCGCTCTTAGGATGAGTTTTATCAATCGTTAATCTTTCTATACTGCATTTAGGCTGCCAGGAATTTTAGTAGGCCTAATATAGTTTAAATGTAAACAAAGTAATCAAACTGTCAACGCCATATTCTCAAAGAAACATTGATTAAAAATACACTCCCCCCTCCCCCCCCCCCACCGCCAGAAAATAATAATTCCAAATTCCCCAAAAAAAACAGATTACAAAAATAGATGTATAACAAAAAAATCGTCAGATCTGGCAACTCGTGGGAAGCGCGAGTTGGCAGTTAGGATTAAGCGAACAACACATCAAAGGACCCACGAAGGAGAATTAGCGAATCGGAAAGAATGGCCATTGACATTGTATGCTTACTCCCCCCTTCCTCCTTCCCTACTCTCTCTCCCCTTCTCGCCAAAACGGCTCCCCCCACCTCCAACCTCCCCCCCCCCCAGGCTCCCCAACAAAAAAAAAACAAGCTTATTATAGGCTGGTTAATCGCTAGGGTCAATATTAAGACCCGTCCGCGTGGCTCTTGAGATCAGCTTGTTTTGCTAATACTGAAAACCTTCATTTCATTTGGTATTGCTTGGTGGCGGTCTTGGCATGAGCTGTTGATTTCTTCTTAATAGTTATTAGCAAAGACTATTATCATTTGCCACTCCCGGAGAGGAAAAGGTTAGGATTTTAACTTCATATTTATAAGCGTAATTGATAATAAAGATGGAAGGCAGAGAGAGAGAGAGAGAGTAGAGAGAGAGAGAGAGAGAGAGAGAGAGAGAGAGAGCAGAGAGATGAGAGAGATGAGAGAGAGAGAGAGAGAGAGAGTACGTGGTGAAGGTTTCGTCGCTCGGAGATGTTCTCGGATGTAGGTTCGAATCCTCGTCACGGCCCCTGTGGATTTGTTAAATCAACATATGTATACAAGCAAATTCCTGACACTCTCCTGAGTTGATGATAAGTGTTCACGTGGGCCCAAGTAACTTACGCCAAGAATGAAATATTTTGAATTTTTTGTTTGTCATAATACCTGTATATGGTCTAATGAATATATAGTATGAACTACAGTCAATGTTCTTGACAGCTATATACTCTATATGAGCTACAGTCAATGTTCTTGAGCAGCTATATACTCTATATGAGCTACAGCCAATGTTCTTGGCAGCTATATACTCTATATGAGCTACAGTCAATGTTCTTGGCAGCTATATACTCTATATGAGCTACAGTCAATGTTCTTGACAGCTAAATATACTCAATAAGAACTCCATCCAATGTTCTTAACAGCTAAATATACTCTTGGTAAGAACTCTAGCATAGTCTATTTTCTTCACAGCAATATACCCATAATAACAAAAAAATTATATTCTAAATAACACCCCCCATATGGTCCTAATAACAATATATATATTTTCCCAAATAACGCCAATATGTTTTATAATAATACAAACATATATCCATAATAATACCTGTATTATTATTATAAATATGTTCATAATAACATAACCATATGTTTTTAATTACCACAAACTAACATTGTAAATAACATCATATGTTCTTATTATCTGTATATCTTCTTGGCTGTAGAACTTTTTAAAAGAATAATTTTGTAATTATTTTCTAAATAATTACAAAATTAAAAAAAATATATAAAAATATATAAAATGAAAACTAAAAAAAACAAGCAAAGTTATATAACAATGAATCGATAAAATAAATAGTCACTTAATTTTGGTTATCCTTAAGAACCGACGTATATGATAGCGAAGATAACATTGAACAAAAAACATTACCGAGATCTCGAGACGTGACAGACAAAAACAGAGAAGCAAAACAAAAAACAAAGGTACAGAGGAACAAAAAATAAATCGAGAGAAAACTTGCCACAAATACATCTTATATCAGGACTCTTATCATTTAAGGAATCCCAGAGAGGAATTAAGAGTGATACAGCATTATTTTTTGACTCTTTTTAACCCCCGCCTTGTCATGAAAAACTTTCCTCCCCCATCTCCACTGTACCTCCTCACTCTCCACTGTACCCTTCACTCTCCACTGTACCTCCTCACTCTCCACTGTACCCTTCACTCTCCACTGTACCTCCTCACTCTCCACTGTACCCCTCACTCTCCACTGTACCCCTCACTCTCCACTGTACCCCTCACTCTCCACTGTACCCTCCACTCTCCACTGTACCCTTCACTCTCCACTGTACCCCTCACTCTCCACTGTACCCCCTCACTCTCCACTGTACCCCTCACTCTCCACTGTACCCCCCTCACTCTCCACTGTACCCCCTCACTTCTCCACTGTACCCTCCTCACTCTCCACTGTACCCCTCACTCTCCACTGTACCCCTCACTCTCCACTGTACCCCTCACTCTCCACTGTACCCTTCACTCTCCACTGTACCCCTCACTCTCCACTGTACCCCTCACTCTCCACTGTACCCCTCACTCTCCACTGTACCCGTTCACTCTCCACTGTACCCCCTCACTCTCCACTGTACCTCCTCACTCTCCACTGTACCCCTCACTCTCCACTGTACCCCTCACTCTCCACTGTACCCCCTCACTCTCCACTGTTACCCTTCACTCTCCACTGTACCCCTCACTCTCCACTGTACCCCCTCACTCTCCACTGTACCCCTCACTCTCCACTGTACCCCTCACTCTCCACTGTACCTCCTCACTCTCCACTGTACCCCTCACTCTCCACTGTACCCCTCACTCTCCACTGTACCCCTCACTCTCCACTGTACCCCTCACTCTCCACTGTACCCTTCACTCTCCACTGTACCCCTCACTCTCCTACTGTACCCCCTCACTCTCCCACTGTACCCCTCACTCTCCACTGTACCCCCTCACTCTCCCACTGTACCCCCTCACTCTCCACTGTACCCCTCACTCTCCACTGTACCCCCTCGCTCTCCACTGTACCCCTCACTCTCCACTGTACCCCTCACTCTCCACTGTACCCCTCACTCTCCACTGTACCCCCTCACTCTCCACTGTACCCCTCACTCTCCACTGTACCCCTCACTCTCCACTGTACCCCTCGCTCTCCACTGTACCCCCTCACTCTCCACTGTACCCCTCACTCTCCACTGTACCCCTCACTCTCCACTGTACCCCCTCACTCTCCACTGTACCCCCTCACTCTCCACTGTACCCCCCTCACTCTCCACTGTACCCCTCACTCTCCACTGTACCCCCTCACTCTCCACTGTACCCCTCAACTCTCCACTGTACCCCTCACTCTCCACTGTACCCCCTCACTCTCCCCACTTGTACCCCCTCACTCTCCACTGTACCCCCTCACTCTCCACTGTAACCCCTCACTCTCCACTGTACCCCTCACTCTCCACTGTACCCCCTCACTCTCCACTGTACCCCTCACTCTCCACTGTACCCCTCACTCTCCACTGTACCCCTCACTCTCCACTGTACCCCCTCACTCTCCACTGTACCCCCTCCTATCAATCTGTAACCCTCGTTACATTTAATCATCATCTCGTCATAATAAATTTATTGCGTGTTTTACATCTCTCAAAATATAAACCATTCAAAGGAAGATTATGAGAGAGAGAGAGAGAGAGAGAGAGAGAGAGAGAGAGAGAGAGAGAGAGAGAGAGAGAGAGAGAGAGAGAGAGAGAGAGAGAGAGAGAGAGAGAGAGGGAGAGAGGGGAGAGAGGGAGAGACAGAGAGGGAGAGAGAGAGGGGAGAGGGAGAGGGAGAGAGAGAGGGAGGGAGGGAGAGAGGGAGGAGAGAGGGAGGGAGGGAGGGAGAGAGGGAGGGAGAGAGGGAGGGAGGGGAGAGAGAGAGAGAGAGAGAGAGAGAGAGAGAGAGAGAGAGAGAGAGAGGAGAGAGAGAGAGAGAGAGAGAGAGAGAGAGAGAGAGGAGAGAGGGAGGGAGAGAGGGAGGGAGAGAGAGAGAGAGAGAGAGAGAGGAGAGAGAGAGAGAGAGAGAGAGAGGAGAGAGAGAGAGAGAGAGAGATGAGAGAGAGCGAGAGAAGAGAGCGTCCCTTTTGCACATGCGATGTTCAATTGATTCAACACGGTTTCGCTATCGTACTGGTGATCTTCTTCGTCCAATGGTGTTTTCCTGTATCCCAACTACTGATAAACTCATCGGCACTAACCCCACTGGATGACCTCTGGATGATTTCATATGAGAAAGTTGGATGAGGTGGCGAATGAGGAGGGATGATGATGAGTTAGGGTTGAGTGGAGAGGAAAGCGGATGAGTATATGCGAAGCTCAGCAAAGGGTGAAGGTGGATGACATATTTACACATGTGGATAAAGTATTGACACAGGTGGATGATATATAATTGGTATAAAGTGGTATTCAATATTACGGAGGTGGATGAGATGCATTTCATTAGGTATGATTCTACAAAAAAATTCTATATGGCAAGATGAAGTGTATATATTTTTAAGATTTAGGCCAGTCAATAATATGATTAATGTCTCTTAATTGAACAAACAATGCCCTTGATTCTGCTCATTTTTATGCTATCTCTTGAAGTTATCTGAGATGATTTCGGGGCTTAGCGTCCCCAGCGGTCCGGTCCTCGGCCCAGGCCTCCTTTCCTCCTTTTTGTTACACACGCCCAGGAAGCAGCCCGTACCTATTTACCTATTTACTGCTAGGTAACAGGGTGAAAGAAAACATTTTGCCCATTTGTCTCCGCCTCCACCTGGGATCGAACCCGGAAACCTCTGGACTACGAATCCGAAGCGCTGTCCATCCAGCTGTCACGCCTCCATAGTTTTTGACATTGAACTATGCTATCTTGAGGTTATCTTGAATTGATTTCGGGGCTTTGGTGTCCCCGCGGCCCGGTCCTCGGCCAGGCCTCCACCCGCAGGAAGCAGCCCGTGACAGCTGACTAACTCCCAGGTACCTATTTACTGCTAGGTAACAGGGGCATAGGGTGAAAGAAACCCTGCCCATCGCTTCTCGCCGGCGCCCGGGATCGAATGCGGGACCACAGGATCATGTGTCCAGCGTGCTGTCCGCTCGGCCGGCCGGCCCCTGAACTATAGTTCTGCTACGCACAGATTTGTGGAGGTGTGACGGGTACCAGATACCCGTACCAGATGTAATGTACCAGATACATTACCAATATCAACAAGGGCCTCCCTGATGGTGTTACGATGTGGGGTAAGGTCGTCGGGACTTCAGCCCTCGTCAGAGACGCCCCGAAAACATCTTAATTTTTGTCTGAGAAGCAACTTGATCTATGTAGTTAGCGTTCAACGGAGAAAGCGCAAACCTCGACACCTTGGAGTAATAGTCAGCTTAGTAGACGTGGTGTGGAGGCGTGACATGAGCCAGTGGTGTCCTCAGGTGAGGAGAGCTGGACTTGGCGGTAATTCTGTTGATTGATTAATTGATTGATAGACATTAAGCCATCGAAAAGGTGGCACGTAAGGAAATAGCCCATAAGGAAATTTTGTTGTGATTTGTCACTTTACATGATTGATTGATTGATGAAGATTAAGCCACCCAAGAGGTGGCACGGGCATGAATAGCCCGTAAGTGGTGGCCCTTTTGAGCCATTACCAGTATCAAAAGATGATACTGGAGATCTGTGGAGGCGCAACTGCACCCTGCGTGACGGGAGATGTCTCCCGGACCAAGTGGTGACCAAATGGTCGGTCTTTATATGACAGGCTTTACTTTATATATCGTCCACTTGGGCTGGACGGTAGACCAACTGTCGCGCTTCATGCAGGTCAACGTTCAATCCCCGACCGTCCAAGTGGTTGGGCACCATTCCATCCCCGACCGTCCAAGTGGTTGGGCACCATTCCATCCCCCGTCCCATCCCAAATCCTTATACTAATTCCTTCCAAAGTGCTATAGTCGTAATGGCTTGGCGCTTTCCCCTTTCTAGTTCCCATCCCCTCCCGTCTCCGGATAGTTTATTTCCCTTGGCGTTCCTCTGAGCGTGTCCCACACTCGCTAAAACTGACTTATAAGCCACCCCAAACAAAACTATTATATAAACAGTAATTAAAAAGATCCAATTCATAAACATTCTTTAACCAAAGAAATGCAAAACGTTTCCTAGTATGAAGGTAGGGGAAGGGAAGTATCAGGGGGAAAGCGCCAAGCCATCACGACTATATAGCACTTGAAAGGGGTCAGGATAAGGGTTTGGGATGGGACGGGGGGAAGGAATGGTGCCCAACGACACACAATGTAATCACATTATCCCTTTTTTTGGTGAGTTTAGTTGTGGATTTTGACCAGGACTAAAGCCAACCAGCCGGGTGCTCAGGCATAGGAATTATGGTGGCATAAAAACCCCTTTCACAAGTTGGTATGATCCTTAAGTAAGCGTGTTGATGAGGGCCAGTTGTTGATGCGCGCGTGTTGATGCGGGCCAGTTGACATTCCTTACAATTTTTTTTTCTTAAATTTTGCCCCGAGGGTCGAGTTTATTGGGCAGCGCCGCTCATCCTGTGAGTGGACACACCGCCAGTAACAGTATTGGGCAGCGCCACTCATCCTGTGAGTGGACACACCGCCATAGTGACAGTACTGGGCAGCGCCACTCATCCTGTGAGTGGTCACACCGCCATAGTGACAGTATTGGGCAGCGCCACTCATCCTGTGAGTGGACACACCACCATAGTGACAGTATTGGGCAGCGCCACTCATCTTGTGAGTGGTCACACCGCCATAGTGACAGTATTGGGCAGCGCCACTCATCCTGTGAGTGGACACACCACCATAGTGACAGTATTGGGCAGCGCCACTCATCTTGTGAGTGGACACACCGCCATAGTGACAGTACTGGGCAGCGCCACTCATCCTGTGAGTAGACACACCGCCATAGTGACAGTATTGGGCAGCGCCACTCATCCTGTGAGTGGACACACCGCCATAGTGACAGTACTGGGCAGCGCCACTCATCCTGTGAGTGGACACACCGTCATAGTGACAGTATTGGGCAGCGCCACTCATCCTGTGAGTGGACACACCGCCATAGTGACAGTATTGGGCAGCGCCACATCCTGTGAGTGGACACACCGCCATAGTGACAGTATTGGACAGCGCCACTCATCCTGTGAGTGGACACACCGCCATAGTGACAGTATTGGGCAGCGCCACTCATCCTGTGAGTGGACACACCGCCATAGTGACAGTATTGGGCAGCGCCGCTCATCTTGTGAGTGGACACACCGCCATAGTGACAGTACTGGGCAGCGCCACTCATCTTGTGAGTGGACACACCGCCATAGTGACAGTACTGGGCAGCGCCACTCATCCTGTGAGTGGTCACACCGCCATAGTGACGGTATTGGGCAGCCCCACTCATCTTGTGAGTGGACACACCGCCATAGTGACAGTACTGGGCAGCGCCACTCATCCTGTGAGTGGACACACCGCCATAGTGACAGTACTGGGCAGCGCCACTCATCTTGTGAGTGGACACACCGCCATAGTGACAATACTGGGCAGCGCCACTCATCCTGTGAGTGAACACACCGCCATAGTGACAGTATTGGGCAGCGCCGCTCATCTTGTGAGTGGACACACCGCCATAGTGACAGTACTGGGCAGCGCCGCTCATCTTGTGAGTGGACACACCGCCATAGTGACAGTACTGGGCAGCGCCACTCATCCTGTGAGTGGACACACCGCCATAGTGACAGTATTGGGCAGCGCCACTCATCCTGTGAGTGGACACACCGCCATAGTGACAGTATTGGGCAACGCCACATCCTGTGAGTGGACACACCGCCATAGTGACAGTATTGGGCAACGCCACTCATCCTGTGAGTGGACACACCGCCATAGTGACAGTATTGGGCAGCGCCACTCATCTTGTGAGTGGACACACCGCCATAGTGACAGTACTGGGCAGCGCCACTCATCTTGTTAGTGGACACACCGCCATAGTGACAGTATTGGGCAGCGCCACTCATCCTGTGAGTGGACACACCGCCATAGTGACAGTATTGGGCAACGCCACATCCTGTGAGTGGACACACCGCCATAGTGACAGTATTGGGCAACGCCACTCATCCTGTGAGTGGACACACAGCCATAGTGACAGTATTGGGCAGCGCCACTCATCTTGTGAGTGGACACACCGCCATAGTGACAGTACTGGGCAGCGCCACTCATCTTGTTAGTGGACACACCGCCATAGTGACAGTATTGGGCAGCGCCACTCATCCTGTGAGTGGACACACCGCCATAGTGACAGTATTGGGCAGCGCCACTCATCCTGTGAGTGGACACACCGCCATAGCAGCATGTACAACACTCCCCAAAAGGAAGAAAACCCGGTGGGTTGTTCATCCTGTCACTTGTACCCAGACACAGCTGGGACTTCCTTACAGAAACCACGCCCCTCCAGCACGGGGGGGGGGTCTCCATACACTAGGTCATCACTAAGTATTGCTCGTAACATCTACATACATCTTCTGAGGTATGACAGGGCTAGTAAGTCTACGGGCTCACCATAGCCCGTGCTACTTGGAACTTTTTGTTCCAGGTAGTGAATCTTTAACAACAACGGCTACTAAGTACTTTTAGCCTTCTACAATCACACCTGCGCCGCCTTAAAGACAATCTGGCATCCAAAATGATGGTACTTAATGCGTAACAATTGCTGGGCGAAAGTACAAAAATGGACTGTTGCAGCCTCAAGAAAGTCGTCGTTTTGTACTGTTAGTTGTGTAGAGGAAACAAGAAGGCAACCAAAAATCTTAACTTTCCTAGCATATATATGTGTAATAAATTAGGGCTACTTGTTTAGGCCTTGCGATTCTGATATTTCCTTTATTTACAAATTTATCTAGTGTTGGTTTTATCAACTTTTTATCAACACTTTGTTTATCAACAAATCAAATTTTTATCAACATTTTGTTTATCAACATTTTGTTTATCAACTTTTTATCAACATTTTGTTTATCAACTTTTTATCAACATTTTATCAACTGTGCGTATTCTCAAGCTAACCTCAATTTCTTTAATCTCAAACCTGTTTCCAACACTGGTACCACTGAACTCTCCTTTCCCTTCATACCTGAACTCAAAAATCTCAATAACACCCTTCGACCTCTTGACATAAAGTTCGCCTGTCGACAAACTAACACACTTCGTAGTAATCTGGGGCCAGACTCACGAAGCAGTTACGCAAGTACTTACGAACGTGTACATCTTTCCTCAATCTTTGATGGCTTTGGTTACATTTATTAAACAGTTTACAAGCATGAAAACTTCCCAATCAACTGTATTTATTGTTATAAACAGTCTCCTGGTGCTTCAGAGCTCATTAATTATCTAATGATTGTAAACAAGGCCGTCAAAGATTGAGAAAAGATGTACACGTTCGTAAGTATTTGCGTAACTACTTCATGAACCTGGCACCCCTGGTTCACACTGTTCCTCCTGCTTCTAATGCTGCTGGTGTCTACTTTATTTCCTGTTCGTCTTCTCCTCTCCAATACTTAGGCGAAACTGGTCGTACACTTAATGACAGACTTAAGGAACACACAAAAGTGTTAAGTCTGCAGACACAAACAATGCTCTCTGCTGTCATGTTAGGGACTCAAATTATCCTAATGATTGGTATTCTTCTAAAATAATCTTTCCTACCTTTTACTCTTCACAGACGCCGTCTTGTTGAATCGGCTCTGATACACAACCTACCAAACATGAACCTCAGTCCTGGATTTGTTGCTGTTAACTCTTCCCTTTCACAGTACATACTCAAATGCTCAAACCTTTCTAACAAACGTGACCTAACATAAGCCTACCCATCTCGCAAGAGTGTTAGTCATATAGGTCCATATGTTCAGTAGCCTGCACTGGCAAATTTTGGGTGCAATATGAGGATATCTTCAAGAACACGAGAGTGAATAAAGTAATTGCAAAGCTCCAGGCACCTCATGCCAACGGGTCTGAAAGGTCTAATAACTGGGCATTCGGTGATGTGGTGTGGGAGATATCATGCCGCAATTCCTGCTCGCAGAGCTTGAGTAGCGAAATCTTAAACAACAAACAACCTCGCTCCCATACAGCCCCGCTCCTGTGCCAGGTAAGTCCACTACGGGCTCACCATAGCCTGTGCTACTTGCAACTTTAGGTCCGAGTAGCTGAATCTAAAAAACAACAACTCGCTGCCATCACAATCGCCTTGATAATGATCTAGGACGGACCGAAACGTCGTCATCGTCTCCTCATTTTCTGATGAGTGGTTTGGTCTTCAGGTTAGGTTTAGTTGTGCAGTTAGTGTTCCACTTTTTTTGGCAAGCTATTTGTGTATTCCAATAGTTCAAAACGTAGATAAAATTTGGGTACTAATTGTGTAGTACAAATGTACTACAACGTAGTACAAATTTGAGAATACTCAAATACGAAATATAAGGTAGTGTAATTTTTTGAGTATGGTTTGAAATTTGAGCACACGTTTTTGAAAAGAAGCACACCACACACACACACACAAACCACAACTCTCAACGGTAGTTAAAAACGTGTCCTTGGTCATGTGTAACACAAATTATGTTTGACTTGTCTCAAGTTCGTAGATCACAACGCTGACGCATCGATGAATAACTATACAAGACAAACTCAGGTGGCTGGCAGTGTTTACCCAATAATCACCGTCTTAACAGACACCTCCATCACCACACACGCACTTGGCTCCAGCACCTAATACACTAACTCGAAAACATTTCATCTTGATTTTCCCGAAATAACAAAAATAAGTTTCTCAATACTTCCCTCCCTCCCTCCCTCCCTTCCACCTCTCTCTCTCTCGCTCTCTCTCTCTCTCTCTCTCTCTCTCTCTCCTCTCTCTCTCTCTCTCTCTCTCTCTCTCCTCCCTCTTCTCTCTCTCCCTCTCTCTCTTCTCCCTCTCTCTCATCTCCCTCTCTCTCTCCCTCTCTCTCTCCCTCTCTTTCTCCCTCTCTTTCTCCCTCCCTCCCTCCCTCTCCTCCCTCCCTCTCGATCCTCCCTCTCTCTCTCCCCTCTCTCTCTCCCTCTCTCTCTCCCTCTCTCTCTCTCTCTCTCTCTCTCTCTCTCTCTCTCATCCTCCCTCCCTCTCCCCCCTCCCTCTCTCTCTCCCCCCGCCTCTCTCTCTCTCTCCCCCCCCTCTCTCTCTCCCCCCCCCTCTCTCTCTCTCTCTCCCCCACTCTTCTCTCTCCCCCCCTCTCTCTCTCTCTCCCCCCCCCCCTCTCTCTCTCTCCCCCCCTCTCTCTCTCTCTCTCTCCCTCTCTCTCTCACCTTCCTTCATTTCACTCTTCGTTGTCCTCCCTCATCATTCTATCTATGTTGCCATATCTACTCGCGCCATTCAATATAAACTCCTTTGATCATTTTGCTTTGCCCACCGTCATTCAACAATTAATTCCAATAACAAGGTATTTATATCATTTATATCACTAATATTACTTTACACATCATTCATTATTCATATTAAAAATAGTGAAAAATCTTCATATATACAATATAATGACTAAAATAAATAAGGGGAAAATTTTGTATGCAATTATGTGAGAACCCACAATTATCCAGCATGAGAAACTCTAATTATGCAGAGTGAGAAACCCCATCAATAAGCGTGAGAAACCCCATCAACAAGCGTGAGAAACCCCATCAACAAGCGTGAGAAACCCCATCAACAAGCGTGAGGATCTCGATGATCGCCGGAGAAAAACCCCATCAACAAGCGTGAGAAACCCCATCAACAAGCGTGAGAAACCCCATCAACAAGTGTGAGAAACCCCATCAACAAGTGTGAGAAACCCCATCAACAAGTGTGAGAAACCCCATCAACAAGTGTGAGAAACCCCATCAACAAGTGTGAGAAACCCCATCAACAAGTGTGAGAAACCCCATCAACAAGTGTGAGAAACCCCATCAACAAGTGTGAGAAACCCCATCAACAAGCGTGAGAAACCCCATCAACAAGCGTGAGAAAACCCCATCAACAAGTGTGAGAAACCCCATCAACAAGCGTGAGAAACCCCATCAATAAGCGTGAGAAACCCCATCAACAAGCGTGAGAAACCCCATCAACAAGTGTGAGAAACCCCATCAACAAGCGTGAGAAACCCCATCAACAAGTGTGAGAAACCCCATCAATAAGCGTGAGAAACCCCATCAATAAGCGTGAGAAACCCCATCAACAAGCGTGAGAAACCCATCAACCAAGCGTGAGAAACCCCACAATCAACAAACTTAAGAACCCCAATTAGCAAGCATTACAAATGAGCCACTCAGCATGAAACCTCCCAATCACCAAGCATGAGAAACATCTAATCAACCAGCATGAAGGACCCCAATCTGATTGCATAGGGGAAACCCCAATCGACCGGATATGCTTCCTACGCCCACCCAATGCTGGCTTCAACTTATTTAGACACTCGCAACGTTACCTCTCTGTCATCACCACAAGTCCTGACTAATGTGAACGATCTCACGTAGGAGGGAGGAGAAGTGTAGCGCGTAAAACAGATGAGAACTCACAGGATCCTAAATGTACAACTAATGCTAACTTCGCAGCATTGGAAATGCTACAGGTTAATGATGACTACAAGGACAGAAGAGGACTGTACTAAACAGACTGTACTAATAGGAGAGTCTAAACAGCTTGTCGGGAAATGCCCCACAAACAGCTGTAGGAATTTAATCCCAACAAATGTATATAATCAAATGTATATAATCAAAGTATGAGAGAGGGAAGAGGCCAAGATGACCGTACAGTATACACGGAAGACAGATGCAAGAATCAAAGAAGGGAAACGAAAAGGACCTAGGGGAAGGGGGGTTATCTTCTTGAGTTATTTGAGATGTTTTCGGGGCTTAGCATCCCCCGCGGTCGCGGTCCTCGACCAGGCCCTCCTTTTTGTTACAACCCCCCCCCCCCCCCCTCCCCAGGAAGCAGCCCGTAGCAGCTGTCTAACTCCTAGTACTCTATTTACTGCTAACTAACAGGGGCATCAGGGTGAAAGAAACATTTTGCCCATTTGTCTCCGCCTCCACCGGGGATCGAACCCGCTGTCATGGCGTCCGGGTGGACGATACACCAACTATATCACCAGAGTCACACTCCAGCAGAAAAAGGAACGAATTATTCAAAAGACAGCGAACGTTTAACTACTTTGACTAGTCTTTTAACATGACGCTCCGTCATGGAACCAAGACAGCGTAGTGAACAGTCTCCGGAGATGGTCTGAGAAATGGCTGCTAGACTTGAACCCTGCCAAGTGCAAGGTTACGAGGATAACCTCGCATTTGAAAATCGATCAGGACAACCGAAGGTTAGATAGACGGGGTCCAAGAGCTAACAGCTAGACATTGCAAGTAGAAATAGTAAACACACATTTTATGTGCGTGTATTTTCGCTCATAGGATTAATTGAATTCTACGACCAGGCAACAAAATTCAGGCAAGAAAAAGAGAGCTGGGCAGACTGCTATTTTTGGATTGCCAGAAAGCCTTTGACACAGTACCACATAAGAGCTAGTGCACAAGCTGCAGATGCAGCTTGTACTGGATAATGGTACTCCACTGGATAATGAAGTACCTAAGCAACAGAAAACAGCAAGTCACTGTGAGGGGTGAAGTTTCGGAGTGGCGAGGCGTCACCAGTGAGTCCCACAGGGCTCAGTCCTTGGACCTATACTGTTTCTGATATATGTAAATGATCTCCCAGAGGGAATAGACTCGTTCCTCTCAATGTTGCCAATGATGCAAACATTATGAGGAGGCTTAAGACAAAGGAAGATAGTATGAGATTACAAGATGACCTAGACAGACTGAATGAATGGTCCAACAACATGACTACTAAAGTTCAACCCAAGTAAATGTAAGGTAATGAAACTAGTCGGTGGAAACAGGAGGCCAGACACAGGATACCGAATGGGAGATGAAGTCCTTTATGAAACCGACTGAGAGAAAGATCTAGGAATTAATATCACGCCAAACCTGTCTCCTGAGCTCACATCAAAGAATAACATCGGCGGCATATGCGAGGCTGGCTAACATCAGAACTACCTTCAAAAATCTGTGTAGGGAATCTTCAGAACCTTGCATACCACGTATGTAAGGACAATCCCTGGGGTATGCGGCGCCAGCATGGAGCCCATACCTTGTCAAAACACAGACAAAGCTGGAAAAAGTTCAGAGGTATGCCACGAGGCTAGTCCCAGAACTAAGAGGTATGAGTTACAAGGAAAGGCTGCGTGAAAAGCACCTCACGTCGCATGAACACAGAAGAGCTCGGGAAGACATGATCACCACATACAAAATTTTTCAGGGGAATTGACAGGGTAGACAATGATGGATTATTTAACACGGGTGGTACGCGAACAAGGGACACAGGTGGAATCTGAGTACCCAAATGAGCCACAGAGACATTAGAAAGAACTTTTTCAGTGTCAGAGTAGTTAGTAAATGGATTGCACTAGGAAGTGATGGTGGTGGAGGCTGACTCCATACACAGTTTCAAATGCAGATATGATCGAGCCCAATAGGCTCAGGAATCTGTACACCAGTTGATTGACGGTTGAGAGGCGGGACCAAAGAGCCAGAGCTCAACCCCCGCAAGCACAACTAGGTGAGTACACACACACATAGAGAGTACCTCGTGGCTGAGTGGACAGTGCTCGGAGGTCGTAGTCCCAAGGGCCCGGGTTCGATTCCCGGCAGAGGCAGAAACAAATTAGAGTTTCTTTCACCCTGATGCTCCTGTTACCTAACAGTAAATAGGTACCTGAGAGGTAGACAGCTGCTACAGGCTGCTTTCTGGGGACGTGTGTTGTGTGTGTGTGTGTGTGTGTGTGTGTGTGTGTACTCACCTTAGTTGTACTCACCTAGTTTGTGCTTGCGGGGGTTGAGCTCTGGCTCTTTGGTCCCGCCTCTCAACTGTCAATCAACAGGTGTACAGGTTCCTGAGCCTATTGGGCTCTATCATATCTACACTTGAAACTGTGTATGGAGTCAGCCTCCACCACATCACTTCCTAATGCAACACACACACGACCATTGTGTGTGCGTGTGTGTGTTGTGTGTGTGTGTGTGTGTGTGTGTGTGTGTGTGTGTAGTGCGTGTGTGTGCGGTGTGTGTGTGTGTGTGTGTGTGTGTGTGTGTGTGTGTGTGTTGTGTGTGTGTTATTCACCTAGTTGTGCTTGCAGGGACTGAGCTCTGCTCTTTCGGCCCGCCTCTCAACTGTCAATCAATCAACTGTTACTAACTAACTCGTTTTTTCCACACACACACACACACGGGATCCAAGAGTCAATGCTCGATCCTGCAGACACAACTAGGTGAGTACACACACACACACACAATCGCCGAAACATCAACGCGAGGGATCAGGAAATGTTAAAACACTATCTTGACCAAACTAATTCAGCTGGTGCCCTTAAAAGAAAGCGACTATGGATCTTAGCGTCCCCTTCACCAGAGACCAAACTCGCCTGAGAAGTCACCTACGGTCTCTTCCCCCCCTCCCCCCCCCTGCCCCACCTTCACCTAACAAGGTGCCATTGAGGAATCGCCTATCGCGTGACCTAGCATAAAAGGCACACCGGGTCACATATGAGAGTTTGAAGACAGTCTGTCAATGGAAGTGAAGGTGGAGGTTTGGGCGGGTGGAGGAATAGAGCGGGTGGAAGGCGGATGGAAAGGGGGAAAGGGTCAGGAGAGAGAAGAGGAGGAAGGGGAGATGGAAGGGAAGGGAAGGGAACTACCAGGGGAAGGCTTTCCCTTTCAGAAATAGGCAGGCCAGCCCAGGGTGGCATCAAAGAACTTCACATACTTGTTTTTTGTCACTGACTAACACTGCTGATGATTTCAATAAGACATGGGCAGTGGACGGGACGCTGGCGACCATTAGAATGTTTAGAAACCGAAATGAGATTTCTAAATCTAAATCAAACTCTCAAGGCATTCTACACAGGTTTTGTTAAGGCTAATTCTGGAATATGCAGCACCGACCTGAACTTCACCTCTCGTTAAGTACAAGACTAAAATTTACAAACGTGCAGAGGTTAGCGACAAAATTAGTCCAGAGTTAAGAGGGTTAAGTTATGAGGAAAGGTTGAAGGAACTGGACATCACAACTCTGGAGAACAAGAAACTGACAGTTAGAAACAGAGGCAGGGGAGACATGATCACCGCCTATAACATTCTCAGAGGAATTGACAGGAGTAGATAAAGATAAACTATTTAGCATAGGGGGGGGGTACGCGGAAAAGGGGACACAGGTGGAAACTGAGTAACCAAATAAGCCACAGAGACGCAAGAAAAGAACGTTTTCAGTGTCAGAGTAGTTAACAAGTGGAATGCATTAGGCAGTGATGTGGTGGAGGCTGACTCCATACACAGTTTCAAATGTAGATATGATAGAGCCCAGTAGGCTCAGGAACCTGTACATCATGTTAACTGACAGTTGAGAGGCGGGACCAAAGAGCCGAAGCTAAACCTCCGCAAGTACAACTCGGTGAGTACAGAGGATATATGACCACACTGTGTGGGTGGCGTTAGGGCATAATGATATCAGGTGTGGGCGGCGTTAGGGCATTAATGACGTCAGGTGTGGGCGGCGTTAGGGCATTAATGACGTCAGGTGTGGGCGGCGTTAGGGCATTAATGATATCAGGTGTGGGCGGCGTTAGGGCATTAATGACGTCAGGTGGTGGGCGGCGTTAGGGCATTAATGACGTCAGGTGTGGGCGGCGTTAGGGCATTAATGACGTCAGGTGTGGGCGGCGTTAGGGCATTAATGACGTCAGGTGTGGGCGGTGTTAGGGCATTAATGACGTCAGGTGTGGGCGGTGTTAGGGCATTAATGACGTCAGGTGTGGGCGGTGTTAGGGCATTAATGACGTCAGGTGTGGGCGGCGTTAGGGCATTAATGACGTCAGGTATGGGCGTGTTTCAGTATTTGTTAACTCATATGTCGGCTTCAGTAAGATAATGAACAATGTGCTAAACAACTTGCCTAACTGCCTGGCCTGGACGGTAGAGGTACGGTCTCGCTTCATACAGGTCTGCGTTCAATCCCCGACACTCCAAGTCGTTGGGCACCATTTCTAGTCCCATCTCAGATCCTTATCCTGACCCCTTTCCGAATGCAGTATTAGTCGTAATGGGTTGGCGTTTCCCCCCCCCTGATATTTCCCTTCTGAGCTGTCAAGTCTCTGTGGTAATCTTATTTGGCTTGTAACTGTGCACGGAGGAGGTAGATGAAGTCTCAAGCGGTCTGACGGTTTCCCTCAATGGTGACATTTCCTCTCTTCTTCTTCTGCAACTTGTAAGCCTCTTCCCCCGTGCATGTGGGTAGCCTAGTCTCATGCTGTGTGAGGGTAACTATCAGCGGGGAAAGGCGCCAAGCCATTACGACTATATAGCACTGGGAAAGGGGGTCAGGATAAGGATTTGGGATGGGACGGAGGGGGGAGGGGAAGAAATGGTGACCAACCACTTATGAACGTCGGGAGATTGAACGCCGACCTGCATGAAGAGAGACCGTCGCTCTACCGTCCAGCCCAAGTGGTTGAGCATGATGCTGTGTAAGTGTTCTTCTGTTCTTCTACTGTTCCCTGTCATCAAAATAAGTGGTAAATAGCTGGGTAAATTCTTGTACTAACTTGGGGAGCCGGTCGGCCGAGCGGACAGCATACTGGACTTGTGATCCTGTGGTCCCGGGTTCGATCCCGGGCGCCGGCGAGAAAGAATGGGCAGAGTTTCTTTCACCCTATGCCCCTGTTACCTAGCAGTAAAATAGGTACCTGGGTGTTAGTCAGCTGTCACGGGCTGCTTCCTGGGGGTGGAGGCCTGGTCGAGGACCGGTGCCGCGGGGACACTAAAAGCCCCGAATCATCTCAAGATAACCTCAAGATAGGAAGATAACCCGCAAGTCCTGATCCAGGAGAAAGAGCAAGCGAGGCGCTGCGTAGTGGACTTGGGTACGAACACCGCGGGTATGTAGAACATTCGTAACATTTTGTGTCCCGCTATTAGATGTGGCCATTTGGTCATTGATGACGTCAGATGTGAGCGTAGCCCTTAGGGCATTGATGACGTCAGCTGTGAGCGTAGCCGTTAGGTCATTAATGACGTCAGATGTGAGCGTAGCCGTTAGGTCATTAATGACGTCAGATGTGAGCGTAGCCGTTAGGTCATTGATGACGTCAGATGTGAGCGTAGACCTTATGTCATTAATGACGTCAGCTGTGAGAGTAACAGTCGAGAGAGAGTGAAGGAAGCAGTAAGAAAAGAGTAAGACAGCTGCACCACGCGTTCAGTGACCAGTTTGAAACTATCACCGTCAGACACGACCAATTTACGGAGTAATCGCTGCAGTATTTGGAAGTGGCTGTTATAGTTATTATACACTCTCATTACTGTGCATCATCACAAGGGTTGTGGCCGGTAAATCACTCAGTCACAACCCCAGACACACACATACACAACCCCAGACACACACACACACACACACACACACACACACACACACACAACCCCAGACACACACACACACAACCCCAGACACACACACACACAACCCCAGACACACACACACACAACCCCAGACACACACACACACAACCCCTGACACACGCACACACAACCCCCCCCCCCACACACACACACAACCCCCCCCCCCACACACACACACAACCCCAGACACCACACACACACAACCCCAGACACACACACACACAACCCCCCCCACACACACACACAACCCCAGACACACACACACACAACCCCAGACACACACCACACAACCCCAGACACACACACACACAACCCCAGACACACACACACACAACCCCAGACACACACACACACAACCCCAGACACACACACACACAACCCCAGACACACACACACACAACCCCCCCCACACACACACACAACCCCAGACACACACACACACAACCCCAGACACACACACACAACCCCAGACACACACACACACAACCCCAGACACACACACACACACAACCCCAGACACACACACACACACAACCCCAGACACACACACACACACACACACAACCCCAGACACACACACACACAACCCCAGACACACACACACACAACCCCAGACACACACACACACACACAACCCCAGACACACACACACACAACCCCAGACACACACACACACAACCCCACACACACACACACACAACCCCACACACACACACACACACAACCCCACACACACACACACACACACAACCCCACACACACACAACCCCAGACACACACACACACAACCCCTGACACACACACACACAACCCCTGACACACACACACACACACACACAACCCCTGACACACACACACACACACACAACCCCAGACACACACACACACAAACCCCAGACACACACACACACAACCCCTGACACACACACACACACACACACACACACACACACACACACACAACCCCTGACACACACACAACCCCAGACACACACACACACAACCCCAGACACACACACACACAACCCCAGACACACACACACACAACCCCTGACACACACACACACACAACCCCTGACACACACACACACACACACAACCCCAGACACACACACACACAACCCCTGACACACACACACACACACAACCCCTGACACACACACACACACAACCCCAGACACACACACACACAACCCCTGACACACACACACACACACACAACCCCTGACACACACACACACACACAACCCCAGACACACACACACACAACCCCTGACACACACAACACACACAACCAACTACTACCCAGTGGATACAAGAGCCCAACAGTGGCATTGGGTCGAGGTTACTCTTGGATTATTTCTCTCTGTCTCTCTGTCTCTGTCTCTCCAGGCTGGTTCTCTGGCTCCCCCCCCCCCCAGTCACCCTTCTTCCTCACCCTCCGCTAAAGACCAAACGGCTATTATCGGGTGGCGGATCTAGTCGTCAGTGAAAGGACTTTAATAGCATCCAACACCACGTTCAGTATTGCGATCTTACGAATTTTAATATGAATGGGAAAACTCTGCCCCTTTCTCCTCTCTTTATTGCCATCCTCTTCTCTCTCTCTCTCTCTCCCATTAACTCTCATTCTGCTTCTCTCACTTTTAAAACACACACACACACACACACACACACACACACACACACACACACACACACACACACACACACACACACACACACACACACACACACTTGTATTCACTTAGTTGTGCTTGCGGGGGTTGGTTGAGCTCTGCTCTTTCGGTCCGCCTCTCAATTGGCAATCAACTGTAACTAACTACTATGTTTTTTTCCACCCCCTCCCCAGGAAGCAGCTCCGTAACAGCTGACTAACTCCCAGGTACCTATTTACTGCTAGGTAACAGGGGCATCATGGTGAAAGAAACTTTGCCCACTTGTTTCCGCCTCCACCGGGGATCGAACCCGGAAACTCGGAACTAAGAATCCGGATCGCTGTCCACTCAGCTGTCAGGGCCCCCCCTCACCCCTATGTGAGCACACATTCCCTCCATTTCTTCCTCCCATACTTACTGAAAGCGGTTCATCCTCGCATGATTTTTCTCCTTTCCTCTCACAAACACTTCCCGAATTACTCCTTTACCCCCTTTCATTCATTATTATTTCTAACTCCTCAATACACATTTTACAACGTTTCCTTCTCTCTCCTCCTCTGCCCACTTGAATATCCACCATCTATTCTTTGCTTCTCATTCCTTTCTCCCTTACCTTTCGCTAATTTCTTACTCTCCTTTCCTTTCATATTTCACTTCGTCATCTCTACTTATTTTGTACCTCCTTTATCTGCCTCTCTTATTATCTCAACATTTTTTTATCTTTTCCTGCTTTTGTGCTTATGTGAAGATGTATTGATAGGGTAGGTAATATCATGCTGACAATGGCGAGGGGAGAGAGGGAGAGGGAGGGAGGGAGGGAGAGGGGGGAGGGAGAGAGGGAGGGAGGGAGAGAGGGAGGGAGAGAGGGAAAGAGAGAGAGGGAGAGAGAGGGGGAGAGAGAGAGAGAGGGAGGAGAGAGAGAGAGAGAGAGAGGAGAGAGAGAGAGAGAGAGAGAGAGAGAGAGAGAGAGAGAGAGAGAGAGGGAGAGAGGGAGAGGGAGAGAGAGTGAGGAGAGAGAGAGAGAGAGTGGGGGAGAGAGAGAGAGAGAGTGGGGAGAGAGAGAGAGAGGGGAGAGAGAGAGTGGGGAGGGAGAGAGTGAGAGAGAGAGAGAGAGAGAGAGAGAGAGAGAGAGAGAGAGAGAGAGAGAGAGAGAGAGAGAGAGAGAGAGAGAGAGAGAGAGAGAGAGAGAGAGAGAGAGCTCCTAAGGTTCGAACAGTAACCAATCACAGTCCACTACACGAGGCTAAGACAGCCAGAGTTGGGGAGTGTTCAATCCAAAACGATTTGTACAACGCTAAAAAAGCGAAGGAAATAGAGAGGACAGGCCCGCTGAAAACAATCTCTGGTCTCCTGGGGCCAGATTCACGAAGAAGTTACGCAAGTACTTACGAACTTATCCATCTTTTCTCAATCTTTTGCGGCTTTGTTTACAATTATTAAACAGTTAATGAGCTCCGAAGCACCAGGAGGCTGTTTATAACAATAACAACAGTTGATTGGAAAGTTTTCATGCTTGTAAATTGTTTAATAATGTAACCAAAGCCGTCAAAGATTGAGAAAAGATGTACACGTTCGTAAGTGCTTGCGTAACTGCTTCGTGAATCTGGCCCCTGATCAGAAACCACTCACAAGAGAATTACAACTCACCCCTCATGAAAACAACCCCCCCCCCTCCCACCGCTCCTAATTGGCCAATACTCCACTAACGACCTGATGGTTGCTGGCTAGTGACTTACCCAAGAGGAAGGGTGTCTTAATAAGCAGACTTAGTGGTAAGAACTAGAGGTGAATGGATAGAGGATAAAAGAAAACGGATTGAGAAGAGCTGAACCAAATGTTGATATGAAAGAGAATTGCGCAGTGCATGTGAAGCAGTGTGCAAAGTGTACAGCGATATGTATCGTATCTATGGCGTACTGTGCATTGTCTGTGGAGATATGGGGCCAGATTCACGAAGCAGTTACGCATGTACTTACGAACGTGTACATCCTTTCTCTATCTTTGGCGACTTTGTTTACATTTATTAAAAGTTTACAAGCATGAAAACTTCCCAATCGACTGTTGTTATTGTTATAAACAGCCTCCTGGTGCTTCAGAGCTCATTAACTGTCTAATAATTGTAAACAAAGCCGTCAGAGATTGAGAAAAGATATACAGGTTCGTAAGTACTTGCGTAACTGCTTCGTGAATCTGGCCCATGTACCGTATCTATGGTGTACTGTGCGATGTGTATGGATATATGTATAGTATATAGAGAATACCTTAAACATAATACAGGGTATAAAACACAATCAAATTTGCCCATAGTGGGAAAGCAACATTTGATGGATCTGGGAATAATAATGTTTGATGATATTACAGGAACAACCGTGGACATCTTCAAGAGGAAACTAGATTGTTTCCTTTAAGGTGTGCCGGACCAACCGGGCTGTGGTGGGTATGTGGGCCTTCGGGCCGCTCCAAGCAACAGCCTGGTGGACCAAACTCTCATAAATCAAGTCTGGCCTCGGGCCGGGCTTGGGGAGTAGAAGAACCCCCAGAACCCCATCAACCAGGTATCATGACCTAATGTTTAGGGAGCATAACCAAGCAAACATAGCGTCAGCTTGAAAAAATGGTAGGATGGATTATGAGAACCTTTAAATCCATGAATCCCATCACAATGCTCATCGTATTCAAATCACAGGTACTGTCCCGCCTTGAGTACTGCTCGATACTCACTTCGCCTTTCAGAGCAAAAGAGAGTGCTGAAATTGAGAAAATACAGAGAACATATATATACGTCACGCATAGATGCGATAAAGCACTTAAACTATTTGGATCGTCTTAAACCTCTCAAAATGTAGTCTTTGGAAAGCAGAGGAGAAAAGTAACAAATAATATATATACATAGAAAATACTCGAGGGCCAGGTCCCAAATTAGCACAGAAAAATAACAACATACTGGAGTGAACAACATGGAGGGAAATGCAGAACAGAGCCAGTGAAGAGTAGAGGCGTCATAGGCAACACCAGAGAACACTGTATGAACATCTGAGGTCCGCGGTTGTTGAGACAATCCTCGATGGAAAAGTTTGATGATGAGAAGTGATTACCAAGAGGTGAGGTAATTACCAGGAGGAAGCGCTACCGTCCAGCCCAAGTGGTTGGGCAATGTTGTGAGGAGAGTAAATGGATTTCAATGTAATGAATACAACAGTTATCGAGGATCCCTGTACAGCTGGTCCTATGCAGCAGCTTGGGGGTGCTGCTGTGTAGTGGTGACCGAGCAGCACTGTACAGCTGGTCCTATACAGCAGCTTGGGGGTGCTGCCGTGTAGTGGTGACCGAGCAGCACTGTACACCTGGTCCTATACAGCAGCTTGGGGGTGTTGCTGTGGATGACAGCTGGAGTGTGGTGGTGGGGGGCGCTGCCCCACCACCTGACGCAATACACTATACTGCACATCAAGCAATATAATGAATGGCCGAGCGAGTGATATCTTTATCAAAAATTTAATATTTAATATCTATAATGTTTTTAAATAAATTTCTCACGTTAGGCTTGCCGCCTCCACACCCCATGAACGCCATAAGGGTAACCGATGACCTACGCATTACCATCAAATTAAAATTATATAACTTTTTATTGAATATATCTATTAAGTTCAATTCGTTTACTTATGCATTTGATCATTAATGCCATATTGAATTGACGTAAAAGCGTAATATTTATATGTCCATCTCGAGGAGAACAAACGGAAGTTACTTTCTCGGGCATAATTTGGTAAGAAGCTGGCTAATGAAGGGGGAAGATGTCGGGTCATGTTGTAATGAGCGGGAGAACAGGTGGTGGAGAGGGAGTAGAGGGGATGGTAGAGGGGGAGGCAGGAGAGGGGATGGAAGGAGAGGGGATGGAAGGAGAGGGGATGGAAAGAGGGGGGGGTGTGAATGGTGGTGAAAGGGGGGGAGCTGTTGGTGAGAAGAGGTGAATCTAGTGAGGCGAATGAGAATCGAGGACGGTAATACATTAAAAGTTAAACTACACTCACACAGCCCCGCTCCTGTGCCAGGTAAGTCCACTACGGGCTCACCATAGCCCGTGCTACTTAGAACTTGTTCCGAGTAGCTGAATCTATAACAACAACAAGGTTAAACTAGACAATCTCCAGTGATATGGTATGAGAAATGGCTACTAGACTTTAACCGTAATACATACAAAGTTATGAAGATAGAAAGTGGAGTAAAGAAGACCTCAAAAACAGTACAGGATGGAGGGAAGGCAACTTTCCACAAAACGTTCTGGTAATGCCTTCAAACACCCTCCACTTACGGGGCTAGTCATGCCCGTGCCACCTCTGGGGGTGGCTTAATCTTGTATCACTCAATAAATTCTGAAAAAAAGAGAAAGACTTAGAACAAATCCACAAGGGCGGTGACGAGGATTCGAACTTACGTCCGAGATCATCCCAGACGCTGCCTTAATCGACTGAAGCTACGACATGGTCAAAAGAGTTGAAACCGAAGTTCTACTGAACTTACTGGATCCTGCAGCATCTCCGAGGCACAAACCAGGGTTTTACACAACTCCCCCATGCACTCGAGCTATGTCAACAGGCCGTTCTCCCTCTTCGCCCTCTTCCTCTTTACCTTGAGCGAAGTGTAAGAAAGACTTAGGGTTGGATATAACGAGAGATCTAACACTAGAGACAGGATAACGAGCAGGATATGCCATACTGGCACATGCTGCCGGTCTGGTTATCCTTCAGCACCTTGGACCCAGACCCATTCCGAGCGCTGTACAACCTCCTTGAGGCCTGTTATTATGTTGCCCCGGCACACAACCCACTACCCAAAGAAACAGCAAAACAAAAAAGCCCCCAAAGTTCTAAAATGATCGTTTCTGACCTATGAAAAAGGACTGAGGGGAACTTGACCTCACTACACTGGAGGAGAGAAGGAAGATACTAAGGGGAATAGGCAAAGTATAAACAGAAACATTGTTCATATTAAGGAACAATTCAATTTCTTTCTTTTTTATTATGCACCTCATACCCATCCCGTGGGCGGTGGTGTAAAGGGTTACAGAGGCACATAATCGGTTCAGGAACTGAACCCTCTAGTTCGTTTAGCTAAGCAAATAACAATCATTTGACGGTAGTTACACAATTATATATATATATATATATATATATATATATATATATATATATATATATATATATATATATATATATATATATATATATATATATATATATACAATCACCTACACAAATACACACATCAATAATCTTTTGTATCACAAGTGATTCAACAAGAGGCTCACAACAGTCACTATACAAGGCACTTTACATCTATGGTGAGTAGAACGAGAGGACAATTGGAAACTGTAAATAGAGATGAGTCACAGAGAAATCACAAAGAACTTTCTCAGTCTAGAGATTAAAATATCTTGAAGAACGGACTAGATGGGCAAGTTAACGAGGGCAATTCAATACAAAATTTTTAATATAAGTATATTTAAGACGAGTGAAGAAAGTCACACTAATGACTAATGATGATCGAAAGGCGGAGTTTAAGAATAGAAGCTCGACCCAGCAAGCATAAGTAGTAAGAACACATACACACACACACACACATACACACACACACACAAAGGCGGGGGTCCAAGAGGACTTGAACAGGTTGCGGAGATGGTCAGAGAAATAGCTACTGGAGTTCAACACGAGTAAATGTAAAGTTATAGAAAAGGGATTAGGTGATAGGAGACCAAAGGGAAAGAACACAATAAAGGGGAACTGCCTACCTGTGACGATTCGGGAAAGAGACCTGGGAGTGGACGTAATACCTAATCTAACTCCTGAGGCACATATAAATAGGATATCGACAACAGCGTACTCTACAATGGCAAAAGTTAGAACATCATTCAGAAACTTAAGTGAGGAGGCTTTTAGGGCGCTTTACACTACCTACGTGAGGCCAGTCTTAGAGTATGCCGTGCCATCATGGAGTCCTCACCTGAAGAAACTGTGACGATAATCTCTTTCAAGAGAGATTGAGCCTGCTCTTCCCTCCAAACTACGTCCCAGAAACAACTAATATAGAAGATATATCCAACAAGTACAACAACAAGTTTTGCCAGAGAGCAAAACGTATCCAGCACCGGCGCACCTGCTCGCCTCCTCCACCGGTAACCGGCAAACTGCTTGTCCATCGCCTGCCTATTGCTGATTGGCTGATGCCCGTCGCACCTGCTCCACCACCCGCCACACGAGCTGATGTCTGGACCACCGCGACCTAGGGAAGGCAGAATATATCGTGCTCCACACAAGTTAACACGTCTCATTGGTAGACTAAGCCTTGGCTTACGTGTACTAAGGGAGGTGGCAGCTTGAAGCCAATATTCCTGCATCATTATTTCCTTTGCTATATTTACTTTGCTATTATTCACTTGTCTTAACGTAACTTTTCATTTGCCAGTGATTATCCTTATTATTTTGTTTGATTTATCTGTTACAATTTTTATGTCCAATTTTATTCATGTTTTGCTTTTCTAACGTAATTAAAATTTCATTGTTAAATTTACTTGTGTTTTGTGTGTCTTCCCATTACCTTACCACAGACGAAAGTTCCAGCTTTTTTCTTTTTTTTTCTTTATGTGACGAGGCCATACCCCTAGCTTTTGAAACAGCCGAACACCAACGCGTTACCGTCACAAAACACATAAGGAAACTGGAAAAGTTTCAGAAGTTTGCAACGAGGCTCGTCCCAGAATTACAAGGGACGGGATATGAAGAGAACGTGAAGTAACTGAACCTTACGACACTAAATAAAAGAAGGGAGAGAGGAGATATGATAGGGACATATAAAATACTGAGAGAAATTGACAAAGTGGAAATAGATGAAATGTTCACATGGAATAGTAACAGAACGAGGGGACATGGATGGAAGTTGGAAACTCAGATGAGTCACAGAGATGTTAGGAAGTTATCTTTTAGCGTGAGAGAAGTGGAAAAATGGAATGCACTTAAGGAGCAGGTTGTGGAAGCAAACTCTATTCATAATTTTAAAACTAGATATGATAGGGAAATAGGACTGGAGTCATTGCTTTTAACAACCGGTGGCTAGAAAGGTGCTGGATCCAAGAGTCAATACTCGATCCTGCAGGAACAAATAGGTGAGTAAACACACACACACACACACACACACACACACACACACACACACACACACACACACACACACACACACACACACACACACACACATACACACAAACACACACACACACAAACACACACACACACACACACATGGCACTCCATTGGATAAGGGAGTACCTAAACAACAGAAGACAGCGAGTCACTGTGAGGGGTGAGGCCTCAGATTGGCGAGACGTCACCAATGGAGTCCCACAGGGTTTAGTCCTTGGACCTATACTGTTTCTGATATATGTAAATGATGTCCCAGAGGGTATAGAATCGTTCCTCGCATTGTTTTCTGATGATGTAAAAAATATGAGGAGGATTTAAACAGAGGATGATAGTAGGAGGCTACAAGATGACCTAGACAGACTGAATGAATGGTCCAACAAATGGCTACTAGCGTTCAACCCCAGTAAATGCAAGGTCATGAAAGTAGGCGGTGGAAAAAGGAGGCCAGACACAGGATACCGAATGGGAAATGAAGTACTTCATGAAACGGACAGAGAAAGATCTAGGAGTTGATATCACACCAAACCTGTCTCCTGAAACTCACATAAAAAGAATTACATCTGCGGCATACGCGAGGCTGGCTAACATCAGAACAGCCTTTAGGAACCTGAGTAAGGAATCCTTCAGAACCTTGTACACCGCATATGTAAGACCAATCCTGGAGTATGCGGCCCCAGCATGGAGCCCGTATCTTGTCAAGCACAAGACGAAGCTGGAAAAAGTTTAGAGGTATGCCACTAGACTAGTCCCAGAACTAAGAGGCATGAATTACGAGGAATGGTTGTGTGAGATGCACCTTACGACAGTGGAAGACAGAAGAGTAAAGGGAGACATGATCACTACCTACAAAATTCTCAAGAGGAATTGACAGGGTTGATAAGGATAAACTTTTTAACACGGGAGGTACGCGAACAAGGGGACACAGATGGAGACTGAGTACCCAAATGAGCCACAGGGACGTTAGAAAGAACTCTTTCAGTGTCAGAGTAAACAAATGGAATGCATTATGCAGTGGTGTGATGGAGGCTGACTCCATACACAGTTTCAAATGTAGATATGATAGAGCCCAGTAGGCTCAGGAATCTGTATATCAGTTGCATGACAGTTGAGAGGCGGGACCAAAGCCAAAGCTCAACCCCCGCAAGCACAACTAGGTGAGTGCAGACACAGAAAAGGGGGAAAAACAAGCCTTCCTCATTTTTACATCACAAGAGAATAACATCCTGATATAATCTCCATTGCCGTCGCTGATGGTATGGATAACAACTGGTAAAAATAGTCGGCAACACAGAACGGCGCAGCTTCCCCACACCGCACAACACGCGCAGTAATATATTCACCTATAACATAGAATGTCTCTCCAATGTTGGAGACCAGGGGGCCAGATTCACAAAGCAGTTACGCAAGCACTTACGAACCTGTACATCTTTCCTCAATCTTTGACGGGTTTGGTTACATTTATTAAACAGTTCACAAGCATGAAAACTTGCCAATCAACTGTTGTTATTGTTATAAACAGCCTCCTGGTGCTTCCGAGCTCATTAACTGTTTAATAATTGTAAACACAGCCGCCAAAGATTGAGAAAAGATGGACAGGTTCGTAAGTGTTTGCGTAAGTGCTTTCGTGAATCTGGCCCCAGACGTTTATGGCACGCCTCAGGCAACTTTGCATAGTGACTTGTGATGGAAGGAGTGTCGTAGGAGCCCGTCGGGGTCGACACCCATTTTACGCTTTGTTTTCCAGAAATATTTTTTTTTAGTTTCCCAGTTCTCGTCATCATATCTCAGCGGTCAGCAGAGAGATCGACACAGAGGTCAGCAGAGAGGTCGACACAGAGGTCAGCAGAGAGGTCGACACAACGGTAGGCAGAGAGATCGACACAGAGGTCAGCAGAGAGGTCGACACAGTGGTCAGCAGAGAGGTCGACACAGACGTCAGCAGAGAGGTCGACACAGAGGTCAGCAGAGAGGTCGACACAGAGGTCAGCAGAGAGGTCGACACAGAGGTCAGCAGAGAGGTCGACACAGAGGTCAGCAGAGAGGTCGACACAGAGGTCAGCAGAGAGGTCGACACAGAGGTCAGCAGAGAGGTCGACACAGAGGTCAGCAGAGGTCGACACAGTGGTCAGCAGAGAGGTCGACACAGAGGTCAGCAGAGGGGTCGACACAGAGGTCAGCAGAGAGGTCGACACAGTGGTCAGCAGAGAGGTCGACACAGTGGTCAGCAGAGGTCGACACAGAGGTCAGCAGAGAGGTTGACACAGTGGTCAGCAGAGAGGTCGACACAGAGGTTGACAGTGGTCAGCAGAGAGGTCGACACAGAGGTCAACAGAGAGGTCGACGCAGACATAGATATACAAATCATACGAACTGTCGACGTATATCAAATCTGCCGGCTTTACAAATCTCAGCTGTGCAAGAGACGTCAATGAAGATCAAGCGATGCAAACATGACATCAGCAGGAAGAAAACACACACACACACACACACACACACACACACACACACACACACACACACACACACACACACACACACACACACACACGTGTGTGGAATCTGTACACCAGTTGATTGACAGTTGAGAGGCGGGACCAAAGAGCAGAGCTCAACCTCCCCCCCCCAAGCACCACTAGGTGAATACACACACACACATGTATCCCCAGGCAATGTATTCCGTCCGTGGCGATATTCTGCCTTACCCTTCAGTTTCATGTTCACACACACACATATACACACACACACACACACACACACACACACACACACACACACACACACACACACACACACACACACACACACACGAGTTGGGACATCGCGGCTGAGTGGACAGCGCTGTGGGGTCGTAGTCCTAAGGGCCAGGGTTCGATCCCCGGTAAAGGCAGAACAAAATGGGAAAAGTTTCTTTCACCCTGGTGTCTCGGTTCACCTAGCAGTAAATAGACACCTGGGAGTTAGACAGCAGTTACAGGCTGCTTCCTGGGGCTCTGTGTATGCGCGTGTGTAAGAGAAATATATGTAGAAGACATAATACAATTTTTTTTTTAATAAATTAGTTAGAAAGGCAGGGTCCAAGAGCTAAAAGCTCAATTCTGCAGCTACACATAGTAAATACACACACATATGGTTTAGTCTTGGCTTTACTGAAATTGCGAGTAAAGCCAAGACCCAACCAAAGCTGCTCCACAGCCACATCAGGAGGAAAACAGCAGAGAAGGAACAATTGATGAAACTGAGAAAATGGGAGAACAGATGCACAAAGAATGACAACGAGGTGTGGGAAGAATTCAACAAGAGATTCCAAGAGGTTTTCACAATAGAGCAAGGAGTCTCTGTACTGTGAGAGGAGGCGGCAAACCAAGCAACTTTGGAGGAATTTGAGCTCACCAGTGATAAGGTCAAAATGAATCTGTTGGAGCTGATTGTGACAAAGGCTGTTGGGCCTGACAGAATTTCCCCATGGATACTAAAGGAAGGTACAGAAGCACTAAGTGTGCTACTCTCTATGGTGTATAACAGGTCACTGGAAACAGGAGACCTACCGGAAAACTGGAAGACAGCTAATGTAGTCCCAATATATAAAAAAAAAGTGACAGGCAAAAGACACTAAACTACAGGCCAGTTTCCCTAACTTAAATACCATGCAAGGTGATGGAGAAGATTGTGAAGAAAAGGTTCATAGAATATCTGAAGGGAAAAAGCTTTGTAACACACCACCAGCATGGGTTCAGAGATGGCAAATCGTACGTCACAGGTTTAATAAAATTCTATGACCAGGCGACAAAAATTAGGCAAGAAAGAGAAGGGTGGGCAGACTGCATTTCTTGGACAGTCAGAAAGTCTTTGACACAGTACCCCATAAAAGGCTCTTACAAAAGTTGGAGAAACAGGCAAGAGGTAAGGTGCTCCAGTGGATAAGGGAATATCTAAGCAACAGGAAACAGCGAGTAACAGTGAAGGGGAAGCCATCATAGTGGTGAGATGTCAACAGCAGAGTTGATGATATGATGATTTGAACATCAAGTTCACAGGGCTCTGAACTTGGACCCATCCTGTTTCTGATATATGTAAACGATCTTCCAGAGGGTATAAACTCATTTCTCTCAATGTTTGCCGATAATGCAAAAATTATGAGAACAATCAAGACAGGTGAAGATAGAGACTACAGGACGACCTAGACAAACTGAAGGAATGGTTTAGAAAATGGCTATTAAAGTTTAACTCAGGAAAGTGTAATGTAATGATATTAAGCGAAGGGAACAAGAGGCTGAACACAAGGTACCATCTGGGAGGTGAAATCCCGCAAGAGTCAAATAGAAAGAACGATCTGGGGGTTGATATCACATCGAACCTGTCCTCAGAAGCCCAGATCAAAAGGCTATCATCAGCGGCATATGCAAGACAGGCCAACATAAGAACTCCTTTTAGAAACTTGTGTAAGGAATCGTTCAGGACCTTGTATACCACGTAAGTCAGACTAATTTTTGAGTATGCAGCTCCAGCATGGATTCCATACCTAGTTAAACACAAGCCAAAATTAGATAAATTTCAGAGGTATGCCACCAGTCTAGTCCAAGAACTGAGAGATATGAGCTACGAGGAAAGGATACGGGTTCTAAACTTCACGTCCCTAGAAGACAGAAGAGTAAGGGAAGACATGATAACCACATACAAAATTCTCAGGGGAATTGACAGGGTAGATAAGGATAAACTGTTTAACACGGGTGGTACGCGAACAAGGGGACACAGGCGGAAACTGAGTACCCAAATGAGCCACTGGGACGTTAGAAAGAACTTTTTCAGTGTCAGAGTAGTTAACAGGTGGAATGCATTAGGCAGTGATGTGGTGGAGGCTGACTCCATACACAGTTTCAAATGTAGATATGATAGAGCCCAGTAGGCTCATGATCCTGTACACCAGTTGATTGACAGTTGAGAGGCGGGACCAAAGAGCCAAAGCTCAACCTCCGCAACCACAACTAGGTGAGTACACACACACACACACGCACACAAACGAATACCCGCACACACACACAAGCAGGAGGGCAGACGGTCCGTAATGCCATTCATTAGTCGCACACAATGGAGTGAATAGGTTGTTAATACAGCATGTGAGCCGCCCCTTTGTCTCAGCCGGCATCCCCCACCGCCCGTTTTTTATATTCCCTCCTCCTGTTATAATGTGGAAACCTTCATTTATGACACAGTTGTACACAGAGTCCTCTCCAGCGCCCAGGACGTGAGGTTGGGAACAATGCAACGCTGTGCCAGGCCTGGATGGTTTGATTATGTTGCTGCTGCTGTGTGTGTGTGTGTGTGTGGGTGTCTGTGTGTGGGTGTCTGTGTGTGGGTGTCTGTGTGTGGGTGTCTGTGTGTGTGTGTGTGTGTGTGTGTGTGTGTGTGTGTGTGTGTGTGTGTGTGTGTGTGTGTGTGTGTGTGTGTGTGTGTGTCTTTTTTTTATGTTTGTTCGTGTGAGTGTGAGTTTCTCTGTCTTTAATATCAGCTCCTGGGCCCCGGTTTTTCCAATGTTCGGTCATCGAAGCGAGATCTTCAGGCTCCCCTGTCAAGGAACATGTGGAACTTGGTATAGAATCGGTCTAAATCTCCCAATCTACTTCAGTCTCCCCCCCCCCCTCCCCTCTGTTCACTTATCGGGTGATAAAGAAATGTTTTCAGTCGCCTCAGTGGCCTGTCTGGGAACCAGTACAATTTTTCATATGTACAAAAAACGACACGAAGCACGATAGGAATGACTATAAGGAACCATTAACGACATTGACAACACATAACTTGTAATATAGATAGACGGTTAATTGTAAATATATCTATCATATTTCAATATATATATACATATATATATATATATATATATATATATATATATATATATATATATATATATATCATAAAATGTAAATATATCTATCATATGCTATATCTGGCACGTCCTTCCATTTCTCACGTCCTTATTCTACTGCTTCTGAGGGTGGAGAATTATCAGGGGAAAGCGCTAAGCCATTACGACTATGTAGCACTGGGAAGGGATCAGGATAAAGATTTGGGATGGGACGGGGGGAAGGAATGGTGCCCCAACCACTTGGACGGTTGGGGATTGAACGCCGACCTGCTTATGTTTCGACGAGTTGTTTTCTCACTCCCTCTTGTGCGTATATGTACTTGCCTAATCAAAGTTTGCCGGACAAAGCTCCAGTTCCTGGGCTCTTGTCTTTCTAACCGCCGCTCATCTCATGCCAGTATTCCTAACCCTTGACTATTGTAACACACTTTTAAACCAAACATAGGGAGGTATGTCCTACGATTTCCTATTTTGGATAATTTTATTTGTTAAGTAATCTTCAGCTTAGAAGTGTTTCCTCATATCACTGTGGTTCATCTTGGTTTTGAGCTTTGTGTCATGGTGTTAGGAGTGTGTTCTGACCCTGTCAGCACACACTCCTGCTTAACCTTAACATGTTCTCTACCTCCATGGTCGATACCCCCGAGCAGTTCATGCCTTGACACTCTGCATCAAGTCCCACCTTGTTTCTCCTTTCTTGTAGCGATGTCAAGTTTGTGTCTTGCCTTGCCAAGCTGTGCTCCGGTGCCTTGGTAGCTCAATTACCTTAATTCGGCAACTAGGTGTGTGAACCTTCTTGAGGTTATCTTGAGATGATTTCGGGGCTTAGTGTCCCCGCGGCCCGGTCCTCGACCAGGCCTCCACCCCCCAGGAAGCAGCCCGTAGCAGCTGTCTAACTCCCAGGTACCTATTTATTGCCAGGTAACAGGGGCATCAGGGGGAAAGAAACATTTTGCCCATTTGTCTCCGCCTCCAAGGTAACTGCTATACTTTCACAATTTTCGTTTTGTCCATTTTGAAATGGGTGTTCCACGATGGGAAGGCGTACTATGGGCCTGGGGCCAGGTTCACGAAGCAGTTACGCAAGTACTTACGAACGTGGACATCTTTCCTCAATCTTTGTCAGCTTCGGTTACATTTATTAAACAGTTTACAAGCATGAAAACTTCCCTTTCAACTGTTGTTATTATTATAAACAGCCTCCTGGTGCTTCGCAGCTCATTAACTGTTTAATAATTGTAAACAAAGCCCAAAAGATTGAGAAAAGATGTACAGGTTCGTAAGTGCTTTCGTAACTGCTTCGTGAATCTGGGCCCTGGTCTCGCGTATGCGGCATACACTGTTCGTCTTTATTTAGGTTCCTGAATGTCCTGACTTTTGCTGGTGCAGAGCATGCTGCAAACCTTATACTATTTATGTATATATTTCTCCGGCGTTAGGCTGGGTGTTATATCAACTCCTAGGTCTCTTTAGTTGTTATTGTGAGGTAGTTTCCTTTTCATTATGCGCCGTTCTGCTGATCTCCTGTCACCTGTTCCAACCTTTAACCTCTTACACTTGCTGGGGTTGAAATCGATAAGCCATTCCTTGGACCATCTCTGCAACGAATCTGAATCATCTTGGAGTTTTATACAATCTTCATCCGTCTCCACCCATCACATTAGTTATACATCGTCTTCAAAAATTGGCATGTGCGACTCAAACCCTGTAATTAGGTAATTAACATACGTGATACAAAGAATGGGTCTTATGCATTGATCTATGACTCTAATTACTGCACTACACCAAGCCCCATTCTTGTCCCTCAATGTGACTATACCTTCTGGTAGATTCTTACCAATTTCAGTGCTTTCACATAATATGACCTGTGTGTGTGTACTCACCTACTTGTGCTTGCAGGGGATTGAGCTCTGGCTCTTTGGTCCCGCCCCTCAAATGTCAATCAACTGATGTACAAGTTCCTGAGCCTAATAGGCTCTATTATATCTACATTTGAAACTGTGTATGGAGTCAGCCTCCACCACATCACTGCCTAATGCATTCCATTTGTCTACTACTCTGACATTAACAGAATTCTTTCTAATATCTCTGTGGCTCATTTGGGCACTCACTTTCCACCTGTCTTCCCTAGTGCGTGTGCCCCTTGTGTTGAATAGCCTGTCTTTATCTACCCTCTACCCTATCAATTCCTTTGAGAATCTTGTATGTAGTGATCATGTCCCCCCTAACTCTTCTGTCTTCCAGCGACGTAAGGTTTAATTTCCCGTAGTTTCTCCTCGTAGCTCATACCCGTCAGCCCGGGTACTAGTCTAGTGGCAAGCCTTTGAATGTTTTCCACTTTAGTCTTATGCTTGACTAGATATGGACTCTATGCTGGAGCTACATACTCCAGGATTGGTCTGACATAGGTGGTATACAAAGTTCAGAATGATTCCTAACTCAAGTTTCGAAAGGTTGTTCGTATGTTGGCCAGCCTGGCATATGCCGCTGATGTTATTCTCTTGATATGGGCTACAGGAAACAGGTCTGGCATGATGTCAACCCCCAAGTTTTTCTTTCCCTCTGACACTTGAAGAATTTAATTTCCCAAATGATGCCTTGTATCTTTCCTTCTGCTCCCTACACCTATCATCTTTACATTACATTTGCTTGGGTTGAAATCTAACAACCATTTGCTCGACCATTCCTTCAGTTTGTCTAGGTCTTCTTGAAGGCTCGAGCAGTCCTCCTTTGTCTTAATCATTCTCATAATTTTGGCATCGTCAGCAAACATTGAGAAGAATGAGTCTATACCCTCTGGGAGATCATTTACATATATCAGAAACAAGATAGGTCCGAGTACAGAGCCCTGTGGGACTCCTCTGGTGACTTCACGCCAATCTGAGGTCTCACCCCTCACTGTAACTCTCTGCTTCCTGTTACTTTCCAGTTATTCCTGTCTGTTTCTCCAGCTTATGTTCCAGCCTCCTATGGGGTACTGTGTCAAAGGCTTTCCGGCAGTCCAAGAAAATGCAGTCCGAGGCAAGTTTTACCCTCCCTGAACCCATGTTGGTGGTTTGTCACGAATTTCCTTCTCTCCAGATGTGTTTATAGGTTTTGTCTCGTGATCTTCTCCATCACCTTGCATGGTATACAAGTTAAGGACACTGGCCTGTAGTTCAGTGCCTCTTGGCTGTCGCCCTTTTTGTATATTGGGACATTAGCCGTCTTCCATATTTCTGGTAGGTCTCCCGTCTCCAGTGACCTACTATACACTATGGAGAGTGGCAAGCAAAGTGCTTCTGCACACTCTTTCAGTGCAGAAAGTGCGTGCGCGCGCGCGCGTTCGTTTGTACGCCAAATATAAAAATGAGTACAGATACAGTCAAATCAAACCATTAGCAACAATTACGTCAGTAGGTAAAACCCGGTCTCAAAACAATGAAAAGTTTTCCTATAATAAAAATATACACCTCTCGCCAAGACAAATTAAATATGGCAACACATTACCGTAGACTACACGATTGGTCCAAACACTCTGTGAGCAAGAATTACGGCACGATCTCCCGCACTACATCACTGAATGCCCAGTTATTAGACCTTTCAGACCAGTTGGCATGAGGTCCCTGGAGCTTTGCAATTACTTTATTCACTCTCGTATTCTTGAAGATATCCTCACAGTTTACCCAAAATTTGCCAGTGCAGGCTATTAAACATATGGCCCTGTATGACTAACCATCCTGCGAGATGGGGACTTGTATTACCACTGCTGCCTTATTCACTCTTGTGTTGATGATGATATCCTCATAATGCACCCGGAGTCTGCCAGTGTAGACTACTTATCACATGCCTCTGAATGACTAACCATCCTGTGTGATGGGGATTTTAACATCACGTAGCTAGCTTTTTTGACACACACTGTACTTCCCTTCATAGTCTAGGATAGCAGCACAAATGCAGATGTACCTAATGTGTTAATAAAGAAATCTTGACACACACTGTACTCCCTTTCATATAGTCTAGAGTAGCAGCAAAAACCCAAATGTACCTAAATGTGTTGCTAAATAAATGTATACCTATCTCGCTCTCGTCGTAGTTAGGATTAGAATTAGAAACATTAGCTGCTGACACAAGATTAAGAAATGCACTGTAGGCCCTATTGACAAGAATCAAGATGTACCTAAACAAGCACTTGAAGAGGACAGCAGTCAGGAAGACAGATGTAAACAAACTCCCTGCAATAACATGTTGAACACGAACATATAAGTTACAAAAAATAAAATAAAAGTTGTCAAGTATGAAACATGTTACGTAGACCAGACACATCTGTATACCGTACAATTCTGGTCTCCAATTACAATCAAAGAACATAAAAATAACGGTAACTGCGAAAGGCCTATTGGCCCCATACGAGGCAGCTCCAATTTATAACCACCCAATCTCATTCATATATATGAATGAGATTGGGTGGTTATATATATATATATATATATATATATATATATATATATATATATATATATATATATATATATATATATATATATATATATATATATATGTGTGTGTGTGTGTGTGTGTAACCTACGCTTGAAACAATCAAGAAGCACACTTAATGCAATAAGATAGAAACCTATCTGAGCAGGACTCGTGTAGATCAATTTGTCTTCTCACATGAAGAGTAGAGACTTTCAGGAGACCCATTTCGTGACTTTTAAGCAAGAACAATTAATAAAATAAATACTAATAAAAATTGTCTGCGGACTTTCTTGGTTGCGTTCGCAGAGGTTTGCTTGTTTTGCGTTCTAATCGTTTTTGTGTTGCGAGTGTGTGTATTATCCACACGCACGTGTTACAGCTTTATATAAATGTGTTTATTTTTATAACTTATTATCTGCTTGCTTCTACTGCCAGTTAAAAAAACCCTGCCGTCTGTTCGTTAGCCTGTCTGTTACAATTTAATAAAACCCAATACTGCCCACTATCATTGCGATTACTATAAATCATATAAACAGTAATATAAATATCAACAATATCTAATACCCGTATTTGTGAATAACCACTAGACGTATATCCCATGTATTTGCCATTATTTACAGACACAAAAATAACAGTTTCAACATTAACCAAAAAAATCATTTCGAAAGGTATTTGCGGGGTTGCAGCAGAGGGAACAATGGGTGTTCTTCCTGCGGCGGTGAGTTACCAGCAGTCAATCCTCCCCTCAATACACATCAGTGCATTGAATAATCATTTGTTTGGTCGGTGCAATGCCAACTTTAACTAGAGGATTAAGGTTCTATTGTCATGGAAAATATCATGAATTCCTCATGACTCAAAATAGATACTTGTAGGAGTTGTATTATTAAAAAATAAATAGTATTCGAACCTATTAACGTCATATTTTCTACTGCTGTAAGTTATATATCATCTATTAAATATACAATACACAAATGAATCAACCCAAGATTATATACAGTACACTTTAGTTCTTACACGTATTATTAGTACGATCAGTGTTCTCTGTACCACTATATTGTGTGTGTATATATATATATATATATATATATATATATATATATATATGACAGTGTCAGACCACGGAGGAAAATTGAAACAGGAATTTCCTTAAGTACTTTCGTATAATAATACATCTTCAGAAGGAGTCTTCTGAAGAATTTAATCTTCAGAATTTAAACCTGGGTGGCCGGAGTGATCCCAGTGGTCGTCCAGCACCATAGCCCCAGCACCAGCGATTGTCTACAAGTTTCAGGAGGTCGTGAGACACACAAACACCCGGCAACACTTGCAGTGAATTATGGCCACGGTTACTTCAGCAATTCCTTGACCATGCTTGCATGGCAATGCGTATACGTGTGTGTGTGTGCGAAGCCTGAATGTTCCCAAGACCATTGTACAATTTTAGGCTGGATTTGCTAGGTTATTTTCATACAGTCCTTATAAAACTGAGGTACTCATTCCTGGCCCTCTGGTATCTTCCTCTGTTCTTTCGTGGCGTTACCTTACCTTGAGGTGATTTCGGGGCTCAGCGACCCCACGGCCCGGTCCTCGACCAGGCCTCCTCCTTGCTGGACTGATCAACAACGAGGAGGTTGATAAGGTATCCTTTAGAGGTGTTTGTCTCTGTTATTCGGTAGTTTCTCCCATGCACTTTTACTTTGTCGGTTTGCCTCCATACATGAATTCCATTTTCACATTTCATTTTCTTTCCATTATGACCAGGACCAAGTTGTTTACTGCTTCCTAATACTTCTGGGTGATGTGGTCCCTAATGTCTCGTACAGTCTTTCCTCTCAGTTATGTTGCCATTGGCATTTCTATTAATAATTTTTTATCTCTTCGTAATCCCCCCCCCCCTTGGTATACCACTCTTTTGTTTTCTTGTCTCTTCCTAGAGTAAGTAGCTATCAAAAGAAGGCATCAAACCTGGAATATTATGTATTGGTAATGTCAGTACACTGTAAATGAACAAATAAATTAAAACTGTAAATGAACAAAGTGTAGTGTAGTGTATATAAGTCAGCACACTGTGATCACTCATTCCCAAAAGAGGCTTCCAAAATGCTTTCCCTTATGTCCGACTCACTTAAGAGTGAACACCAGGTCAAGTTAAGTTGGTTCATCACCGGTCACTCTCGTAGGTCCCCTAACAGGTTAGCTTAAAAAGTTTCTTCTTGCCACGTCTAATAGTTTAGTTCTCCGTGTTTCCATGCCCCTATGTCGTTCTTTATTTTCCCAGTCTATCACTCTCGTGATTAGAAGTCTGGATCGATCCCTACAGACAACAGACGTTGTCTTTTCGATTATGGTATTAACTGCTATGTTGTTTCTCTTATACTCCTGTCTGGGTCTTCTTTCATACATTAGGGTTATATAGCAATGCTAGTACTATCCTTGATCCTGTTATGGTGCCTGTAATGTAGTCTCTGAATCCTTCCAAGCCTAGGATATCCATATCCTCAAAACTCCAATCCTTTCTTGTCACCAGGCTGCTCCAACTCCTCCTCCCCTTCCTTCTTTCTTTCATATTTAACACCTCTAGCCACTCAACTTAACTCCTTTTTTTCAGGTAATGTTATCCCCCTTTGTAGCATGCCTTTGCACCTTTTCCATTTTATATGTGTTTCTAAGATATGGGCACATCGTATGCTGCATATGAATATGCAGCAGTTGTATAAACTGCTGCATATTCCTATTGTGGTCTCTCAAGAATCATGAGAAGTTTCTTTAGTATGTCACCATCCATGTAATTCAATGCAAGTGTGAAGTTGGAAAGCGACGCATACGCTCCTTGCTTTAGCGTGTCAACAATAAATTCATATTTGAAGATAATGACTATAGCAGCAGCACTTACAGATTTATCGCAGGTTGTGGAAGCCAATCCCACAAGAAACCTAAAAGTTTATTAGATACTACTCTCTTTTTCTCTTCCTTTCCCTTCTACGTTTCTTCGGTTTCCTCCCAGCTCTTCTCTTCCCTTTCTCACCCTCCCTCTATTTTTTTCTCATTCCCTCCCAATCCTTCAGTATATCTCCCTCCCCCTCTCTTCTCTTTCTTGCCCCCCCCCCTCCCTTTCTCTCCCTCTGTCTCCGAATCGCTCTCATTCTCTTTCCCTCTCCGTTTCCGTATCACTCTCTTTCCCCCTCTCCCCTCCTCCCTCCTCCTTCTGTCTCTAACGCATCGTTAACGAAATTAAACTAAGAGCCGTGATCGCCTCCCGAGTGAGATCAGCGACCACCTCAAAGTGTATCTGATCCTTTTAGATGTATTGAACACCGCAGGGAATTCCACTAATGCCAGCAGGTGTGTTGATCACCAGGGGAGGGGGGGAAGGGGGATAGGTCTCTCTGTCGGCCTCTTAATCTACTCGCCTTCAGTTGATCACGGGGGTCCGCCCTCAGTATCTTAATCCACTCACCTCCAGTTGATCAAAGGGGGGTGGGGGGTGCCACCCTGGGTCTCTTAATTCACTCTCACCTCCAATTAATCGGTTTTCGGGTTTGCAGGTTTGGTGCTGAAAAGAAAGAAGGATGCGGGTTGGGTGGGGTTGTGGAGGGGGAGGGAAGGAAGGAAGGAAGGAAGGAAGGAAGGAAGGAAGGAAGGAAGGAAGGAAGGAAGGAAGGAAGGAAGGAAGGAAGGAAGGAAGAAAGGGCTTTCATTGACGTGCGTGTATTCCCGCGTGTTATTTAAGTGTAGGTGAGCGGCTTTTCTTACGAGAGCGTTCTTGGAAAGGACATGAGGACAAGGAGCTGGGATATGAGGAAGGGGGAGAATGAACAGTGCTCAACCACTTGGACCATCGGGGATCGAGCGACAACTCTGCAGGAATCATATGGTCGTCACTCTTACGACCATTATACACGGCTGGTGTTCTTAAAAGTATTAAATGCCATTTACTGCATCATTCATGCGATTTTTTTGTTTAAGAATTTTGGATAGTATTTTTGTAATTAAACATTTGGATTGTAGAGTTATACATGCGGGTTTTAAATGATACTAGCGTGTGTTAGAGTAATACATAGGATTGTGCAGCTATGAGTTACTTTAGTCATACATGCGATTTATAGTCATGAATGTGATTTATGCCTGTGATTTTTAGTATGTAATTTAATATTAGCTTTTATTCATGTCTGATTAGATATTTTCACACGCATACTTCTATGAATATAAATCTCATACATATTTCAAGATTATATATACAGTATATATATATATGTATGTTGCTGAATATGACCGAAAGGGTAAGATTAATGATTCTAACACGAATCTCCTCAATATTTCATATGTTTTTCTTCACTGTCGAGGGGAGTGAAAAATTAACTCTCCAAAGTTCATTTTTCACACCTATTTATGGTCTGACGCCTAAGGATGCGTTTCGCAAGGCACTCCTTACATTCTCAAAGATCCCTAGGCGTCAGAACATAATAAAGTGTGAAAAGGAACTTTGGAGAGTTAATTTTTTAACTTTCTTCGACAGTGAAGAGAAATAAGAAATATTGAGAGGAGTCGTGTTAGAATCATTAATCTTACTCTTTCGGTCATATTCGACAACATATGTTTACAAGAACACTACAATATATCATATATATATATATATATATATATATATATATATATATATATATATATATATATATATATATATATGATATATATAACGAGTAACGCTGAATACACGTTATCGACGTTGAATACACGTTATCGACGTTGAATACACGTTATCGACGTTGAATCCACGTTATCGACGTTGAATACACGTTATCGACGTTGAATCCGCGTTATCGACGTTGAATAAACGTTATCGACGTTGAATCCACGTTATCGACGTTGAATACACGTTATCGACGTTGAATCCACGTTATCGACGTTGAATCCACGTTATCGACGTTGAATACACGTTATCGACGTTGAATCCACGTTATCGACGTTGAATACACGTTATCGACGTTGAATCCACGTTATCGACGTTGAATACACGTTATCGACGTTGAATACACGTTATCGACGTTGAATACACGTTATCGACGTTGAATCCACGTTATCGACGTTGAATACACGTTATCGACGTTGAATACACGTTATCGACGTTGAATACACGTTATCGACGTTGAATCCACGTTATCGACGTTGAATACACGTTATCGACGTTGAATCCGCGTTATCGACGTTGAATACACGTTATCGACGTTGAATCCACGTTATCGACGTTGAATACACGTTATCGACGTTGAATCCACGTTATCGACGTTGAATACACGTTATCGACGTTGAATTAACGATACTGAAGTTAAATCAACGTTAAAGACGTTGAATCAATTGACGGGTCGTGTTCCAGAACAAAAAAAAAGGTTATGCTTAATTAAGGTGAGTAAGTCACAAGTATCAGTAAGTCACTTTACCCATTAGCATCAAAGAATAAACCCAGCTAGGGTCTTGTAGCATAGTGGTCTACGTCCTCGGCTCACAATCGAGACACACCTAGGATCAATTCCCGGGCAGGAGAGAAACGGTTGGGCAGCGTTTCCTTTCACAAGATGTCAATGTTCGCCTAGCAGTAAAATAGACCCCCATTCTTCCTGTCCCAGACGACGGGAGTAAAGATGCTGAAGACCTTAACATGGGAGATGTATCCGTAGACTCCCACGGCAAGGGAAGGGAACTGTCAGGAGAAAGCGCCAAGCCATTACGACTATATAGCACTGGGAAGGGAGTCAGGATAAAGATTTGGGATGGGACTGGGGGGGGGGGGAATGGTACCCAACCACTTGAATGGTCGGGAATTGAACGCCGACCTGCATGAAGCGAGATCGTCGCTCTACTTGAACGGCCGGGGATTGAACGCCGACCTGCATGAAGCGAGATCGTCGCTCTACCGTCCAGCCCAACGGGAGCACAGATCTCGGAGCTCCCAATCCCGAACACTCCAGGTGCAAACACTGTAAGCAGGAACTGGGGTCATGATCTCCCACACTACATCACCGAATGCCCAGTTATTAGACCATTCAGACCCGTTGGCATGAGGTACCTGGAGCTTTGCTACCTCCTTAACTCTCGTGTTCTTGACGATATCCTCATAATGCACCCAAAACTTGCCATTGCAGACTGCTGATAACATGGGCCCTGTATGACTAACCACCCTGTGTGATGGGGATTTTTAGCATCACTTAGCCACTCCTTCGAACACATACTGTACTTCATACAGTCTAGCTGCACAAATACAGCTACATGTATTATATGTATTTTACATGTACCTAAATGTGTTAATTAAAAAAAAGCAGTCATGTACATTTGACAAACATAAATAATAGTTCTGGATTTCGCCACTCAAGTCGAATAAAACCTCTAGGATGATAATGGTGAACCAAATATCCTGGAATTCAGGATTACTGAGAAAATGGAACAATTGTCGTTGAAAAAAATATGTTACGCTTCGAGGAATATGGTATTAGAGGCACCACCACCCACCGAGACAAACTACTAACTTTATGTTGACCAGACCACACACTAGAAAGTGAAAGGGACGACGACATTTCGGTCCGTCCTGGACCATTCTCCTGGACCATACAATCGACTTGAGAATGGTCCAGGACGGACCGAAACGTCGTCGTCCCTTCACTTTCTAGTGTGTGGGTTTGGTCAACATATTTCAGTCACGTTATTCTGACTCCTCGTCTGCATAGTAACTTTATGCGCCGCACCAACTTGATTATCAAAAACCATCATTCCCGGTAACATTGTGTAACTCGTCCTCTTACAAATCGCTACGGCCAAAAAGACCGTAATTTGAAAATGAAAAATAAGTGAAAATAAATTTTTGAATTTTTTCTCCAAAACATCAAGTTAAGGGCCCGCTGGAAGGTTAGGAAGGCAGAAAGTTCTCCTTAGGTTTCAAAACGTCATGAAAACCGTTAATTGAATGTTTCCTCTAATCTAACTACCTAAATCAGAGGATCCAAAACTGAAAACGGAACAGTATGTCACTTCCGCCGATTCCATTTTTCAATTACGTCTTTTTAGCCTGAGTGCGCATACGAGCGAAAAGCGATGTAATTTCTAAGAGGATGGGTTACACTATCACAGGGATTGGTCGGTACAGCAACGGCCTCGTTGTTTGGAGAGTCGGCGTTCAATCCCCGATGGTCCAAGTGGCTGGCCCGCGTTCCTTACCCTCTGTGCTCATATCCCAGGCCTACTCCTGTCCCCATATCCCTCCCAAATGATATATAATGATGCTGGCTTAGCGCTTAACCTTGCCTCCTTAAGGTTTATGCATTGTATGTTACTAGTTTCTTCCGTCAATTTCCATCTCACACAAACAGTAAGTCGACGCTATGATTCTGAATATCTTGCAATAAAAGATAAACTGAATACCTTAGATTGTAAATACCCAGTCCGAACTCACAGCCCAATCCCTGGAGGTTTAGCCCCATTCTCTAGATTTGCCACTTCATAGAAAAATGCAACCATTTTGCCTAACCAGAAACCTACAAGTCCAAGCTACATACCGGCATAGAAAAACGTCAATATTAAGTAAATTTTAACGGATTAGTTAATTCCTTTAAGAATGCGACGTGTTAGGTGAGAGGACAGGTTGTCCTATTTGTTGGTTGCGACAGCACTCCCCTCAACAGAGTTCCTGGAAGAATAATCATGACTGAAATGCTACATCTTATTCTCTCTCTCTCTCTCCAGACAAGGATTCCAGAGCCTAGAATATATTCCGACTGGAATGGTGCATGACACACTTACGAACCTCGATTATAACGGTGCACCTCACACCACGGAAGTTACCCCCAGCTGGAACACGCATTCCAGAAACGCGTTTATCCGGAAACTAAATTATCACGCGTTTATCCGGAAACTAAACTTCCGGATACACGGCAGCCATTTTGACTTCAACCATGCACTTCACTCCGGGAAACCGGAAAACTACCGTAGCTGAATCACTACGCCTTCAAGACAGGTAAAGAGAGGGAAGAAGGGAGGCCAAGGGCGGGTCTGGAAAACAGACTTAACAGCTCGTACAACAATAGACCCAATAACCATAAGTCTTCGAGCAGGGCAATCAAAGTGCATATAAAGAAAAGGCATTAAACTTTTCTCCTGCCTTTGATCCATTCCGAAGATCAAAAGGCCGCCCAAGACTTTGCGGTGACATTTTATCTAGTCGAAAACTTTGGAGGCGGGGCGGCAGGTCTCTGGCACAATGGCAGAGGGGGAGGGAGGAAGGGAAGGAGAACGTAGTCCACGTGCACCTGAAGGAGGCCTTCGTCGACGAGGCTTCTCCTGCAACTCTTGTAAGCTCCAGCGGGGCTTCGGGGCTACTCTGCCGGTGGCCACAAGTTCTACATTTTAATATATTGAGGCTTTGAGGCGTGATTGGTCCTTTTGTGTCTCCTAAGCAGTCGTGTAGCCCCCCCGCCCCCTTCCTCCACTACCCCCCACAACGAAGACTTGGCACGCGTTCTGTTTATGATCCAAGACTTCAGGGTGCGTTCTGTTTATGATCCAAGACTTCAGGGTGCGTTCTGTTTATGATCCCAAACTTTAAGCTGCGTTCTGTTTATAATCCCAGACTTCAAAGTGCGTTCTGTTTATGATCCAAGACTTCAAGGTGCGTTTTGTTTATGATCCAAGACTTCAAGCTGCGTTATGTTTATAATCCCAGACTTTAAGCTGCGTTCTGTTTGTAATCCCAGACTTTAAGCTGCATTCTGTTTATAATCCCAGACTTTAAGCTGCGTTCTGTTTATAATCCCAGACTTTAAGCTGCGTTCTGTTTATAATCCCAGACTTTAAGCTGCGTTCTGTTTATAATCCCAGACTTTAAGCTGCGTTCTGTTTATGATCCCAGACTTCAAGGTGACGACGGGTGGATGCGACCCGTAAGGGCCATTTCGTCTATTCAGAGCATATGATTATGATACTTAAATAACGCAGATGTGTGTGTTTATATATTTGAGTCTTCTTTTTTATTCTGACACATAAATTGATGGTAGTATTCTGGAAGAAAACAAGAAGCCAGTTAACACTTGCTACGTTCTTTAAGAAATCAATTGAGACTAGTTTCATAGGTGTTTTCTTTCAGAAACCAATGCAAAAATTCCTTTGCTATGCTCTGTAAGGATATAAGTAACCCTGAATTTCTTTCTGTCTTATCATAGTATTATGTCCATCAACTTGGACTGGTCGGTACAGCAACGGCATTGTATCTTATAGGGTCGGCGTTCGATCTCCGATGGTCCAACCTTGTATACACACAACGTAACTGTCCCAATTTTCCGCTTGTGACAACTTGTAATAAAGTTGTTACATCTTGTTATAACGTTTTTATGACGTATTAGAATGTTGTTGCAACTTGCTATATTGGTTGTTACAACTTGTTAGGTGTTAACCCTGGAAATACAAACCGAAACTGTCTCTATTTTCCGCTTGTTACAACTTGTAATAAAGTTGTTACATTTTGGCTTAACGTGTTTATGACGTATTAGAACGTGGTTACAACTTGCTATATTGGTTGTTATAACTGGTTAGGTGTTAAAACTTGTTCGAACGTTGTACCAACGTCGTAGTTTCGTCGTGTGTTTGGCGGGAAGTACTTCACCCCCTCCATCCTATCCCATTATATAGTAGAATGTGCCACACTGACTGACTTTCACTCCCCCCCTCCCCTTCCCTGGGTTGAGACATGCTGAACTCAGTAAATATTATCTGAAGACTGGAACACTTATATATATATTATATTGTGTGTGTGTGTGTGTGTGTGTGTGTGTGTGTGTGTGTGTGTGTGTGTGTGTGTGTGTGTGTGTGTGTGTGTGTGTGTGTAAGCTGGTCAGAATTTCACCTTTGTAAACGCACATTAATTATATTATGTATAAAAGAACATTCCTCGAAGATTGTTTATGTTATGTTTATGTTTATGAGCATTTTACCAGCACTACAATCACCTTCTGTGGTTGATTGTTCAAATAAATTACTGAACTATATGTTTAACAGGTCTCTAACTCCGTCTAAGAAGGACAGAAGAAAATTTGTATATGCTGGTTAGCATTGTAAATGTCTGGCCACGTCTGTGGTAGAAAATAATTAACAAAATCTGCCCCCCCCCTCCCTCTTACTGCCCCATCTCCCACACCCCCCTCTCCACTCCTATACCACACTGATTGCACCCCACCACGCACCCTACACCCTACCTAATACACACACTTATGTAGCTGAATGACAATTGACGGACCAAAGAGCCGAAGCTCAAGCCCCGCAAGCACAACTAGGTGAGTACACTCCCCCCTACTTAATACCTGGTTGATACCTGGTTGACGGGGTTCTGGGAGTTCTTCTACTCCCCAAGCCCAGCCCGAGGCCAGGCTTGACTTGTGAGAGTTTGGTCCACTAGGCTGTTGCTTGGAGCGGCCCGCAGGCCCACATACCCATCCAACCCGTTCTCGCAAATTTAATAAGTCAATATTGACTTATTAAATATGTGCATAGGTGACATATTTAACATAATAGATACCCTTAAAACGATTCATAGAAAACACCGACCTTACCTAACCTTGTTAGTATCTTAAGATAAGCATCCTCTTGCTTCGTAATTACAATTATTACCTAACCTATAATAGGTTTAGGTTAAGTAATAATTGTAATTACGAAGCAATAAGATGCTTATCTTAAGATACTAACAAGGTTAGGTAAGGTCGGTGTTTTCTATGAATCTTTTTAGGGGTATCTATTATGTTTAATAAATCACCTATGCACGTAGTTAATAAGTCAATATTGACTTTACGAATTTGCGAGAACGGGTTGACCCATCACAGCCCGGTTGGTCCGGCACTCCTTGGAGGAATAAATCTAGTTTCCTCTTGAAGATGTCCACGGTTGTTGCGGCAATATTTCTTATGCTTGCTGGGAGGGTGCTGAACAACCGCGGACCTCTGATGTTTATACAGATCCGAAATCCGAAATTCTTGCCCTACATTACCCCACACACACACACCTTCCTCACTGTTTATCCTCCCTCTTTACCAACCCCCCACACTTCCACTGCTTGCCCCCTTCAGTATCCACAACATACACCCCACTACATGCCCCCCCCTCCCATTTCCCACCACCCTCTCCCCACAATTTACCCCCATTCAACACCCCTCCCCCCCCGCATCAGCTACCCACACTGATAGTGTGTGGTATTCGTTGTTTACGTACTTGATCGATTAGAGAGGACGAAGGGGGAATAGAGAAAGGGCGAGAGGGAGGGGGGGGGTATCTTTATTCTTGTTCTAAATTATCGTGTTTTTTTGTGTGTGTTTCACAAGTGAGGTGCTTTTGTTACATTCCACCAGCCTGTGTGCTTTTGTTAAATCTCCTCATGCCCTATTGTTCAAATTCCATCATGCGCTTTTGTTACACCCCCTTTTATGCACGTTTTCAATTTCCCCTACTTGACCTTCGATTAAATTATCGCTATGTTAGTTAAATTTACACTGTACAAATTAAGGATGTGTATATTTGACTATAAATTTAACAGTGTAAATTTAATTATAAATTTAACAGTGTAAATGTAATTATAAATTTAACAGTGTAAATGTAATTATAAATTTAAGTGTAAATTTAATTATAAATTTTAGTGTAAATTTAATTATAAATTTAAGTGTAAAATTAATTATAATTTTAACAGAGTAAATTTAATTATAAATTTAACAGTGAAAATTTAATGATAAATTTAACAGTGCAAATTCAACTGTAAATTTCTTGGACCCATTTATCAAGGTATTTCACTGATCCGAAATTCGGAAAACTATCTGATAACTCCCGGCATCTTTGTGTCAGCGTGCGGCTATCTCCCATAATTCGGTTTAAATCCAGGGATATCCGGTTTATCGAGACAAATTCGTTGGTTATGTTTTAACATTTCATCTGGCCGGTTAATGGGTTAAATATTTATCCCCCCCGGTCGGCCGAGCGGACAGCACACTGGACTTGTGATCCTGTGGTCCTGGGTTCGATCCCAGGCGCCGGCGAGAAACAATGGGCAAAGTTTCTTTCACCCTATGCCCCTGTTACCTAGCAGTAAATAGGTACCTGGGTGTTAGTCAGCTGTCACGGGCTGCTTCCTGGGGGTGGAGGCCTGGTCGAGGACCGGGCCGCGGGGACACTAAAGCCCCGAAATCATCTCAAGATAACCCCCCCCCCACCCCCAAAAAAAAAAAAGTTGTAAGTGTATGGTGTTGTAGAAAGATACATTATTGTAGAGAGAGAATATATATTAATGGACCGAGAATTAATTTATCATCACGGGTTTGAACTATTTTTGTCCACTTCCCTTAACTTCATTTGATTTTTGGGGTGGCTAAATACAAAAAAAAAATTACTGCAATTCATACGATTAAAAATTACAACTGATTTTTTTGAGCTGGGTGTTTGTTTCTGCTTGTGCTTTCAATGGCGCGTGTTTACGCCGCGGTGATAACGAGGAACTTAACTCCTGGCGTGTTAAAAGCACACTGTGACTGAGCATTTTTGTTAATGTTAAGCTTGTTCTGATTCATGCTGTACTGATGTTGGATGGAGGGATGTTAACATGGGGGAAGGGGGAGAGGGAGGGAAGGTGACAGAGGGGGAGGTAAAAGAGGAAGAAAGAGAGAGGGGGGGAATGTGTGCATGCGGAAAAACAGATAACAGAATATCTATTGGTTCACGACTCGGTTATCTGATGAGGAAGGAGAAAGACTATTTTTCTAAAGATCAAGAGATCGAGAGAGAAAGAGAGAAAGAGAGAGAGAGAGAGAGAGAGAGAGAGAGAGAGAGAGAGAGAGAGAGAGAGAGAGAGAGAGAGAGAGAGAGAGAGAGAGAGAGAGAGAGAGTTAGAAAGGCCGGGTCCAAAACCTAAGAGCTCAAATACATGAACACACACACACACGCACACGACCCTCGGCTGGGTGGCTGTATGGGCAGCGCTCTGGGGTCGTAGTCCTAAGCCCCCGGGTTCGCAGAGGCAGAAACAAAAGGCAGTTTCTTTCACCCTGGTGCACCTGTTCACCAAGCAGTAAATAGGTACCTGGGAGTTAGACATCTGCCACGGGCTGCTTCATGGGGGTGCGTGTGTAAGAGCAATATATGTAGTAGACATAATAAGAGGAAAACAAATTGGTTAGAAAGGCGGGGGTCCAAGAGCTAATAGCTCGATTTTGCAGATACAAATAGTAAACATAGACACACACACACACACACACACTATTAAGTAATATAGCAATTGGGGTAGCAACGTTAGGCTACGCTACATGCATGGCTGACAGAAACAATGAAAAAGCCTACTACTCGAGAGCTCTCTCCTACGCCCAGGACTTGTGTCTCCCTCAAAACCTCTCTCTCTCTCTCTCAAATTGTGGTCTGTCCCACTCAAAACACGTTGCCTCCCTTGTCAAAATTTGACCCTTCAAAAGACCCTTTTCAGACGCCTTAAGAACTGATACTCAACCTACATCATGACGATGAGTCAGATGACAGTTATGACAATTCAGACTGCAAGCACCAGGATGATTGAGACGAAAATAACAATGAAGAATTAGGTAATAACAATGAAGAACATACAATAACAATGAAACTTCAGGAAAACAAAAATGAAGAATCAGACAACAAAAATGAAGATTCAGACAATAACAATCAAGATTCAGAAGAAAAAAAATAAATTTATATCAGACGACAAAAACCATAAAGATTCATACAAGATTGATGATTCAGACGACAATCACGATGCAACCCGTCCTCAGTCTATGCTCATTCCATCCAGCGGTCGACCCCAAACACGCATTCATCAATTTTAACATGTTGTTCACTCGAAACAGGAATTTTCTCAAATATAAATTAATATTATTATATATTAGCATATATATATGTGCATATTTAGGCATTGGTTAAGTTAGGTGTTTAGGTTCTGTTGGCGATTATTTATATTTGTAGTACGTGGGTGAAGCATTTACAGCGTTGTTGTTCGAACAAAACTCGTCAGCGAAGCACTGTTCGAGAAAGTGTTCGAACGTCATCAGTTGTAAATCGTGTGAGAAGTTGTATTCATTCATACACAGAGGGTTTGGCGGGTGCTTGGCATCACCTTTGGCCTTTACACACAGAAATCACAATAGCTTGATGCATCAAATGAACAAATGAACCATGTCGTAGCTCAGTCGATTAAGGCAGCGTCTGGGATGCTCCCGGACGCAGGTTCGAATCCTCGTCACGGCCCTTGTTGCTTTGTACCTTTGGCCTTTGTTTATGAGGTCGGGCTGCACGATGAGCATTTCGACAATTACGACGGTGATTCAAACGATAATGAGGGCGAGTAAGACAAAAATCTCAACAATGATGACTCGATTTTGACTTTGATTTTGTGAGGATGAATACTAATGATAACTCCCCCCCCCCCATCATGGTGGACACAAACCTCAGCCAATCCCCTCCCCCCCACTTCATGGGGGGGGGGGGGGGGGATTGGACCTCATGAACCTCAACCAACCAACCCAACATGTATTTTGAAGGCTAGACTAAAGTTCTTTATTTCAGATCTGGTCTCCTTTAATCAATTGTTGCTTTGCTATTTTAAATTACGATCCCTTTTGGGATATATTTATTTTTGCCCGTTTTATTTTAGTGTTGTTATTGTTGGCCCCGAGCAACTTTTATTGAAGGGCAGTTAATGACTAGGCTGCCCCAGAGTTTTACATTCTGAAATAATACGTTTGTTTGACCTCATTGTATAATGTTACTTTGTTCTTTTTCGGTTATCTGTTATAATACAAATTATACTCCAACAATCCGTGTGTGTATGCGTGTGTGTGTGTGTGTGTATGTGTGTGTGTGTGTGTGTGTGTGTGTGTGTGTGTGTGTGTGTGTGTGTGTGTGTGTGTGTATGCGTGTGTGTGTGTGTGTGTGTGTGTGTGTGTGTGTGTGTGTGTGTGTGTATGTATGTATGTGTGTGTGTGTGTGTGTGTGTGTGTGTGTGTGTATGTGTGTGTGTGTGTGTGTGTGTGTGTGTGTGTGTGTGTGTGTGTGTGTGTGTGTGTGTGTGTGTCCAACTATAAACAGCTCATCCTTCAATAATGTTGTTGCTTATCTTAGAGAAACTGGTGAAAATTACAAAAATGTTTTGTTGTACACCAAAATGTTCACGTTATTTATAAACAAATTAGTCCAAACGGCACGCAATTTTTGTTTAAATAAAGAACCTGACAAACCCCTATCTTAGCAATCGTAGGCCTAATATAGTACATGTATGTATTATACTAGACCTAAGAATGTTTAAGACTGGCATCTGGCTTATTTTTCTCGAGCCTTAATAGTATAAACCGTCAACACCGTTGCAACAGTCCATATTTGTACTTACGACCAAACAGTTGCTATAAGTACTATCATCAGAATGAGTTGGTTGTAACTCAACAAAATAAGTATAAACTAAACGAAAGTGAAATTAAAATACATCATTTCTATTATTAAATTACGAAGAAAAAATAACAAGACACAAACACGCGAAAACGAGTGTATTAGAAATCATAAAATTGCTTATATCTGTTTATACATCGGACTTAATTAAGGATATCTCAGGATTACAGTGCCTTAACCACTTTTATCATCCTGTTATCTTACTGAACGCACAAATTTTTTTTTACGCAGTCGACCACGGCGTAAAAACTGCGGTGCTTTAAAGAAAATAAAAACACCGCAATATTAACGCTTCCTAGTCCTTACGATTGCACGTTTGGTGGGTAGCCTAGGCTCTGACGGGTTGGCTTAGGCTAAACCTAAACTCTAAACTTAGGCTAAACTCGATTTTTGTAATGGGTAGAAATCTAGAGAACGACCTCTTCTATCATTCCCAGAAACAGACCTTATTTAAACTTATCCTCCAACACCAACTATTGGTGTAACCTACACAAATGGATTGTTGTGCCTAAAGAAACAGGTCAGGTTTTGTACTTTTAGAATACCACAAAACCCATGCCTAAAACACTAACTATACAACCTAACCTTCCTAGGCCTAATTACAGAATCCTAGGCCTAATATATTCCATTTTAGGCCATATTTAGTATATAACCTATACTTGGCTCTATATAATTAACGTTCCAAATTTTTTCGTGGGCGGAGCAACTGTCCATTTTGTTGGGCCTAATTTAGGCGTACGGTCGGCTATATATATGTGGGATTTTTGGAGCTTTATCTCTCTGTCTTTGTCTTTATCTGGATGTGTGTAATGTCCTGTGCTTGTCGGTTTCGCTCTGCCAATTCTGGCATCTCTGTCCTTCATCTCTGACATTCAAGTGACAAAAGGACATCTCTCTCCTTCAAGTTATCGGTGGCTGTCATTATCCATATTTCCGTTTAAACCGCAAACCCGTTCTCTCAAGTAATAGGTGGCGATGTTAACTTTATCGTAACCAACGCTGCAAATGCAACCTATTAAGAAAGAAAAGTATCAGCTTATGTACGACTTTGTATTATGTACGTTAGAATCTATGCAACCTACCCGTGCTGATACTCATTACTCCCAGAATACGTCAATATTGAGGTGGTTTCAATTCCCCTAAACCACTACAAGTTAAACGTTGGGGGATGATAGCCTAACAAATGTAGTGTTATATATTCCAGGTTGAGGTCTGGCAGCTCTGCTGTCCACTATGACACAGGCACTGTCTTGACAACACGTCCTTTTATCATCTAACACGTTGATTTTTTTTATAAATTCGGCAAAATCCGTTAAAAAGGTGACATTTGTTAAAAAATTACCATAATTTGCATGTTCAATATTGATGTTTTCTAATCGTTGGCCTCAATTGCTTAGGTCGGCTGCTTGAGTTCGTACGAGTCTAGTTAAGCACAATAGTTGCATTTTTTTTTTTTTGTTACGGAATATCAGATCAAGATTACACTTTGGATTGTCAAGGTGTCGTGAACAGTTCACTGGTTCTGTGTTAGGGGCAAGTATCAGGGGGGCAGATGTCAGGGTCAGGTGCAAGCGGACGTGACACCTGCCTCAGCTGGTGAGTACAATATGGATATAACAGGTGTTGTGTGTGTCCGTGGGTGGGTGTGCGCTGGTGAGTGTCAGTGTGTGTGTGGGGGGGGGGTCTCGCTTAGTTGGGCTTGAAGGGGTGTTGGGACTGACACATAGTGCTTGGGTCCCCGTGATGAAATTTCAGTCGACTGGTAAACGAGATTCTGAATCCTTCGATCTATGTTGTAATCTGCCTGGTTCACTACATTTATTTAATACTTTTGTCTAGACGCTGAAAAATTTGGCAATACGATACAATCTTCCCCACAACAAAATAATTACGTACAATTATGTACGTAATGTACAATTACACGAGAGCATTAGTAACAAATTGCCAAAGAAACACATCGATAAAATTCTAACATTTAACTAGTTCTTAAATGGGTCGTATGGCACAGTGGCCTACGTTCTCGACCTACAATCGAGGATCCCGGTTTCGATCCCTGGGCGAGAGAGAAATTGCTGGGCACGATTCCTTTCACCTGATGCCTCTGCTCACCTAGCAGCATATAGCTACCCGGAAGTTGGGCAGCTGATGTGGGTTTGCACCCTAGGAAAGGTCAGGAGTTGGAGCAATGAGACTCGATACAATCCGAAATATAGGCTTCCTGTTCCTGACAACGGGAACTAGATTTAATCTATCACAACGGAGCAACACATGTCAAAATTCATACAGTAGATGGAGCGGAGGTGTATTACAAATCAAAGGAATCAATCACCGTCAATTGAATGCCAACCTTTATCATTAAATACTAAACGCGAGAAAAAGATGACTACAAGACTTCCAATACAGCATTTCAGAATTGTTATTTTATGTATATATGTACCAAATCAGAAACCGTATAGACCAATCGTTAGTGGTACCAGTAAGATCTAAAAGCTTAAATCAAAGTAGCCTATCAACAATTTCATGAAGTGCAAAAACTTAACAACAAGTTCCTAAACCAAAATCCGGATGTAACATGAATAATAATAATAATAATAATAATAATAATAATAATAATAATAATAATAATATTTTATATTAAAAATATAACACTCCAACTACAGTATATGGAAATTTCCACAGCGGGAATACTGATAACTCCCAAAATAAAAAGAACTACATTATATATATACTTACATATACGGTCCATTAGCCTATTATTCCACGGAGCACACACGATTTCTCTTTACTTACCTGAAAAAAGATAGTTTATTGTAAAATAATATATATATATATATTGGTAGAAGATATGGTCGTGAACAAGGTTTTGTAATGAGCACAGGCAATATAATGACAAGAGGGAGTATAATGAGAACAAGGCGTACAAAGAGCGTAGAAAGTATACTATCTTTAGAGTATAATGAGTTTTTAAAATTTCTTAAAATATAATGATCTCTGAAGTAATAGTATGGACAATATAGTTTTTTAAGAATGATGAAATAATAGAGTTATGAAAATATAAACAATTCTGAAAATAATATAGTAACTTCAGGGAGTGCAGAGTTCATTATGAGTAAGACCAGCTGTAAGCACACATCAGGCATATTAAATTTCAAGAAAATACAATAATTTATTTTTTCCCGATGCACAGAAACAGCTGTGATTTTGATTCTTTTGACATTGATCTTCACTACTTAATACTGAAAGAAACCAGAAGTGGGATAATTATCCGTACACACGATGAGTTTCAGATCATGAGGCTATTTTTCCGCATATTTCATATCCGCAGAAATGCCAGAATATTTTGTTTAGAGTAAAGAATATATTAGCCTAGGTTTAATGTTAACGATAAGACTTCTTGAGAGTATTGCATGGAAAAAAACAAAAATATAGTTTCTTGCTAGAGTAAAACAATATATTAGCCTCAGTTTTATGTCAACGATTAGGCTTCCTGAGGATACTGCATGGAGGAAAAACAAATGCCATAGTTTCTTGCCAAGTTTCAGGTCAATACGATGAGACATTCTGAAGACACTAAATAGATAGCTGTCGGAAGCTAGGGAAAGGCAAAAAAATAAAAACCCACTAACCCATCAGGGATACCTAACCATCCTTAGTTCAAATGTTCAATTATTTATTCCTGAGTTCTATGGTTGGTCCGTAGAGCTTAGAAATAACTTTAAAAATCAAACCAATGCTCTAGCCTTTGACTATCATAAGTCACTAGGCTTAACGATAATCTAACTAACAGTTAGGTAGCTAGAAACCGAGACACGCTACTAACGACCACGCTAAATCATTAATCACTAGTACTAAGGTACTAACGACAAGGATAAAGCACAAATAACCAAAGCTAACTACTGTAACATTTAATGAAGACAAGGAGGAGTGACTTCTGTTCCGGATCATCTTAATGACTAACGATTTGAGCTTGATTACCATCTGGTACTGTGCTGAGGACAACCTACCTGTGCTCGCCAGTTGTTACGTCACAGAAAATGATGTACTAAATTGTTCGAATCTAAGCTAACCGAGAACACCCGAATTGAAAACGTGACAACCCGTCAAATTTGCACGCAGCCGTGGTTTAGAGCACATCATATTTTGACGGTGATTGTTCCCTTCAAATACAATGTCTCGTTCGAGAGGACTGAGCCGCTGTGTTTCAAGTGATTAAGCAAGCCTCACAAACGTGAATGTTTACTCACAGAAATCACAATAGCGTGATGCATCAAATGAACAAATCCACAAGGGCCGTGACATCCTCTCGGACGTAGGTTCGAACCCTCGTCGCGGCCCTTGTGGATTTCTTCGTGAATGTTTGTGAGCCGCTATGATGTATAGCGCCCTTTTATTTCTCCGTTTGGGATTTGGACGCCAAAACAAAGTGCAATATCAGAAGACGGGTGCCTTACCATTACCCGCTCTGGTGGCTCTGAACAATTTTAAACAACAACTAGTTGCTTAAAATTAACCTCACGCAAACATAGCTATTTTGTGTTAGGCAGGTCATTCAGTAAATTAAGTAATGGGCTGAGATTAATCATGCACCGGTAAATGTACTTAATCTACTCCAGATATCGTCTAAATAATTCTACCTCTGTCGCCCCTCTTTCAATACACAGAAAAATCACATCATCGCGATAGATCAATGAGAACATCCACGGAAGCCGTGACGAGGATTCGAACCTATAGGCTGTGTGTTCCCAGATGAACGCTCTAAACGGCTGCGCCATGACATGGTCATGACAGAGCCAGAGTGCATGACAGACAGACGGGTGGAAGATTACTGCAAGACGTGGAAGACAAGAGAGATGTGGTAAGAAAGGTAAACTAGATATATATAGTATAGAAAAAGAGTAAGGTAGCCTAAATGTTTTTATTGTGAAAATAATATATTAGGCAAATTTATGGTTAATTATGCAGTCAAATTACATTAATAACTGAAATATTACTATTAAAGAACAGGTTGCCATCAATAGCTAATGGTTACTTAGATATAAACATCATTACTCCTGTAATCAGTGAAAATAAAACCATGAGTTGATTTTCATATTTGCACCGAGGTAAAATAATTTATAAACTGATAACGGACCCTACTAAAAAGTAATTTTAGAGTAATGTTAAGCAATATAGATTTTAAAGACCACTATTGGATAAAATTACAAAACACACAACAAAATAACTACTGAACAGCAACACAGAACACCCAATAGTACATAACATCACACAATACAAAATAACACCACTTGGCTCCAATGAGCACCGACACTTGATAACACCCAATAAGGGAAAGAAATAACAAGAATAGGCTAACAATAACACTCGAATAGCAGGAATAACAATCGACTTGAGGACGATCCAGGACGGACTGAAACGTCGTCGTCCCTTCACTTTCTAGTGTGTGGTTTGGTCAAGAATAGGCTACTCCGCCCGAGCAAGGGTTCTCAAACTGTGAGTACGTGAACTTCACAACATAAGTCAACAGTACAATGGAATTGACACTATTGCAGAAGGGAAGGGAACTATCGGGGGAAAACGCCAAGCCATTACGACTATGTATAGCACTTGGAAGGGATAGGATAAGAATTAGGGATGGAACGGGGGGGGGGAATGGTGTCCAACCACTTGGACGGTCGAGGATTGAACGCCGACTTGCATGAAGCGAGACCGTCGCTCTACCGTCCAGCCCCTAATTCGTTCTGCAATAGTGCCACCTCTGTGAGCAGGAACTGCGGCACGATCTCCCACACTACATCACTGAATGCCCAGATATTAGACCTTTCAGACCAGTTGGCATGAGGTACCTGGAGCTTTGCAATTACTTTATTCACTCTCGTATTCTTGAAGATATCCTCACAGTGTACCCAAAATTTGCCAGTGCAGGCTACTAAATATATGACCCTGTATGACTAACCATCCTACAAGATGGGTATTTTTATTACCACTGCTACCTTATTCACTCTTGTGTTGATATCCTCAAAATGCATCCGGAGTCTGCCAGTGCAGACTGCCTATCACATGCCTCTATAAGACTAACCATCATGTGTGATGGGGATTTTTTAGCATCACGTAGTTAGCTTTTTTTGACACACTCCACTGTACTCCACTTCATATAGTCTAGGGTAGCTGCTCTAATGCAGATGTACCTCATGTATTAATGAAAAAAAAGTGATCCAGTCACGCTCGTAGTCTTGCAATATTTGCAAATTATTTAATTCTATAAAATCGATCTTCAAGATATGTTAAACTTATATAAAAGCAAATATTTTTACTTTTATTGACGCTCGATAACGGACCCTACCATTTAAAAATAATATGTGAAACAAATCTAGCGACATTGCAGGAACCTAGAAGGTGGTTTTGATCTAGAGTTTATTAGGCTACTCTTTGGGACGGTCAACAGGTGTGTAACTTTAATTCAGATGATAATTACATCTGTATTAAGCCACTCGCTCGTTGAAGGTGATATTACGTAATAATGTACTGTTTTCCCAGTTAATTTTAGAATGCTTTAGTCTTAATTAATATCGTAATTACTACCTTTGTCAAAATCAGTCATTCATTTGTATTATTAAAGGTATTGTTTAAACGCAATTATTTGCATTATATTAGTATTGTTATGTACTTTGCATGCACTTTTTTTTGTCTGAAGCAAAATTACAGATCTGTAGCCAAAATTGTCTATAGCCACTTATACCTGAAGTATATAAGATAGATGTTTTTCATGAAAATATGTTCACATTAGCGGAACCTTAAACTGTTGTCGATAAGTCTAGCATCCAAACTGAGGAGCATGAAGGGTGAGTGCGGAGGAGTAACGAAGTTTAAATGTACTGTAGAGATTTTGCAGTGTAATTTAATTCGCGAAGCTATCCGTAGGCCTGTTTACGCAGTCTTAAATAGTTTCTGTAACGAGATTTAACTGTAACTGTAACGAGGCACAGCATGCGAACGTTATGTCACAGATTATGTAAGATAATGGGAACCGATCCTGAATCGCCAACGTGTCAGCCCAAAATTTACTAAATTATTTAGCATAGCATCGTTCTTTTTTATTTATGGCGTCTCGGTACACCAGAGGTAATCTGATGTGGTTATATGTACAAAATATATGATTATTAGAGAATGTAGCAAGAGGAGCCACCTAAGTTCTTAATTAAGGAAATTAAAGGGCCAAATATAAAAAGAGTAATGGAAACTATTGGGCCATATGATGCAGTTCCTATTTATATCCACCAAATTTACGTTACTCAGAGAGAGGTCATCTATGGTCATTCAAACTTTTAATAAGTCTACAGTCGCTACACAGCTTCATATCCGCGTAAATCCATGTCTAAAATTTCTGTACTTCAAACATGACTAATAAAGCGAGCGCCAATGCAATATGGTTATTTACACAACAATTAGTCTGGTGTGGATTGACGTCTGCTAGATTCCTCCTGGTGTTTTACAAAGTAGCGAGCTGGATTGTTCGGCTGCTACCAGCCAACCTGTGACTCATTCCGATTGCTATAACACTTCCTATTTTTGGTTATGAAGATAGCAATTTTTTTTATGTCGACAGAGGACTAAGTGTTGCATGCTCAGGATGAGCTGGACCAATTTGAAAGGGTGGCAAGTTCTGTCATTATCAAGAACAAAACATGCATGATGGGTTGTGGGCGTTGGTGCACTCAGTTACCTGGACAGGTTCATGGTTCCGGCCAGTAGAGTGTATTATGACTCTCAGTATTTACTGGTGTATAACATATGAGGGGCAACCTTGGCTACAAATTGGGAGGTACTTAGTATTCGAATATACAGTATACGAATATGTTGTCACTTATAGGAACTTAACTGTTTCATAAGGCTATAACAATCAATTGCAAAATTCTTTCTCAAGTACGGTATTTGTCTCACGGTTTTCTGATTGATAAGAAAATTGCTAAGGAGATGTACAAAAATAATATTTAGATGTGTAAGGTATGGTATATACCATTCGATTAAATTGGCTCACAGTTTTCCGATTGATAAGAAAAATGGTAAGGAGCTGTAAACAATAATTTTTATATGTGTATGGTATGGGAGATACCATCCGATTAAACGATCTACACTAAGTAAACGTAACGGTGGTATGGTACCATAAGTCATTGGCAATCTTATGTGTTACCTTCAAAAAAGGAAATTATGCAAATGAATAGTGTAAATGTGTTGGGACGTTATTTTGGTAAAATAAGTGCTAGCTATTTGATACATATATGCCAGGGGTATACTGACCTTGATCCATATGCTACAGTATACTGACCTTGATCCATATGCCAGAGTATACTGACCTTGCTTTTAATTCTCCTCACTTTTATTCTTGTGCAATTAATGTTCTTAGTCAGATCTGTAATGACAACGGATTTTTATTGATGACCAGTAAAAAAGTGGATGATTTTTTTGCTCCAAAATACAGTACATAAAGTAAAGTTAGCATTACAGTATACGAATATGTTGTCAAATAGGAACCTAACTGGTTTTTTTATAAGGCTATAACAATCAATTGTAAAATTCTTTCTAAAGTATGGTATTTGTCTCACGGTTTTCTGAGTGATAAGAAAATTGTTAAAGAGATGCACAAAAATAATTTTTGTACATCTGGTGTACAATTTAAGTGAATATCCACTTTTCAAGAGACAAGCAATATGGACAAACTTTCAGGTTAGATGTATTTCTCCGCAACAACGTGAAGAAATCTATAGATAAATTTACAAGACCCTCCCTATTAATGATAGGTTGATGATGTTGAGTATTAGGGACAACTGGTGTGATCAATGTATTAAACTGTGCATAATATGCATATATTATATTTTTGTAAGCAAAAAGTTGTTCTTGTCAATTGGATTAAAGACATCATTGCAGCCTTATGTGAAACAGGCATTAGGAGTGAATTAAATAAGGCTCTTAATATTGACAAAATGTAGGTAAATTAAGAATATGATAATTCTGCTATCTTTCTGGTTGCATATTTGTGAGTGGATCGGCAAGCAGGAGAGTTACTCGGTAGCCAAAATATGAAGTTTTGAAACACCGGATACAGTATAACATTTGGGGCTTATGGTTCCTGCTGTGAAGATATGAAACATTGTTTTAAAGAGAACATTGTTTTAAACGAGAACTGTTTTAAAGAGAAACGCTATATTACAACTACGTGTAATATAGCGTTTCCTTTATAAAATAATGTATGGCGTATATAATATAGTAAAAAAAATACAGCAACCGGGAGATCATACATTAACAGGCTAGATTAACACAAAGTGTGGGCCAGCCAGAATTAAGAGAGGGTAAGCCAGTCTGCTACTGAGGGTAGGCTTAGCCAGTTACAGAGGGTAGCCTAACTAGTTAAGAGGATGGCCCAACCAGTTACAGAGTGGGCCAGTCAGCTACAGATGTTGGGATAAAGTTATAGAGAATGGGCCAGTCGGTTGCAGAGGCTGGCCCAGTCAGCCAGTTACAGAAACTGGTCCAATCAGACAGTTACAGAGGCTGGCTCAGTCAGCCAGTTACAGAGGTTGGGCCAGTCAGCCAGTTACAGAGGCTGGTCCAGTCAGCCAGTTACAGAGGCTGGCACAATCAGCCAGTTACAGAGGCTGGCACAATCAGCCAGTTTCAGAGACTGGTCCAGTCAGCCATATACAGAGGCTGGCTCAGTCAACTAGTTACAGAGGCTGGCTCAGTTAGCCAGTTACAGAGGCTGGCACAGTCAACTAGTTACAGAGACTGGCCCAGTCAGCCAGTTTCAGAGGCTGGTCCAGTCAGCCAGTTACAGACTGGCCCAGTCAGCCAGTTACAGAGGCAGGTCCAGTCAGTCAGTTACAGAGGCTGGCTCAGTCAGCCAGTTACAGAGGCTGGTCCAGTCAGTCAGTTACAGAGGCTGGCTCAGTCAGCCAGTTACAGAGGCTGGCCCAGTCAGCCAGTTACAGAGGCTGGCCCAGTCAGCCAGTTTCAGAGGCTGGTCCAGTCAGCCAGTTACAGACTGGCCCAGTTAGCCAGTTACAGAGGCTGGTCCAGTCAGACAGTTACAGAGGCTGGCTCAGTCAGCCAGTTACAGAGGCTGGTCCAGTCAGTCAGTTACAGAGGCTGGCTCAGTCAGCCAGTTACAGAGGCTGGGCCAGTCAGCCAGTTACAGAGGCTGGTCCAGTCAGCCAGTTACAGAGGCTGGCACAATCAGCCAGTTACAGAGGCTGGCCCAGTCAGCCAGTTTCAGAGGCTGGCCCAGTCAGCCAGTTTCAGAGACTGGCTCAGTCAGCCAATTACAGAGGCTGGCTCAGTCAGCCAGTTACAGAGGCTGGCCCAGTCAGCCAGTTTCAGAGACTGGCCCAGTCAGCCAGTTACAGAGGCTGGATCAGTCAGCCAGTTACAGACTGACCCAGTTAGTCAGTTATAGAGACTGGCCCAATCAGCCAGTTACAGAGGCTGGCCCAATCAGCCAGTTACAGAGGCTGGCCCAGCCAGCCAGTTACAAAGGCTGGTCCAGTCAGCCAGTTACAGAAACTGGCCCAGTTAGCCAGTTACAGAAACTGGCCCAGTCAGCCAGTTACAGAAACTGGCCCAGTCAGCCAGTTACAGAAACTGGCCCAGTCAGCCAGTTACAGAAACTGGCCCAGTCAGCCAGTTACAGAGGCTGGCACAGTCAGCCAGTTACAGAGGCTTGATCAGTCAGCCAGTTACAGAATGACCCAGTCAGTCAGTTACAGAGACTGGCCCAATCAGCCAGTTACAGAGGCTGGCCCAATCAGCCAGTTACAGAGGCTGGCCCAGTCAGCCAGTTACAGAGGCTGGCCCAGTCAGCCAGTTACAGAAACTGGCCCAGTCAGCCAGTTACAGAGGCTGGCCCAGTCAGCCAGTTACAGAGGCTGGCTCAGTCAGCCAGTTACAGAGGCTGGCTCAGTCAGCCAGTTACAGAGGCTGGCTCAGTCAGCCAGTTACAGAGGCTGGCTCAGTCAGTCAGTTACAGAGGCTGGCCCAGTCAGCCAGTTACAGAGGCTGGCTCAGTCAGCCAGTTACAGAGGCTGGCTCAATCAGCCAGTTACAGAGGCTGGCTCAATCAGC
>NC_091224.1:21571058-21613558 GCF_040958095.1 Procambarus clarkii
AACTCACCCCCTCTACCACCACAACTCACCCCCTCTACCACTACAACTCACCCCTCTCTACCACCACAACTCACCCCCTCTACCACTTCAACTCACCCCTCTCTACCACCACAACTCACCCCCTCTACCACCACAACTCACCCCTCTCTACCACCACAACTCACCCCCTCTACCACTACAACTCACCCCCTCTACCACCACAACTCACCCCCACTACCACCGCAACTCACCCCCTCTACCACTACAACCATTATAATAACAGCGATGTAATCCCCTGGTAGTCAATTCAAACAGTTAAGTTGCCATTTTTCCCAACAAATGAATACAGTCCGGTGCTCGCCTACTTACATTGTTCACTGCTAATGACTCGTTAAGGGATCCAGTGATATATGATTTGATTAATGATGTATAATTGGTGATATACATTTGTAATTTATATCATCCGGGTATTGTTGATATGTGTATTCTAAATGTTATTTCTTAGTATGAATTGAGTTTTTAAAAAGGGGCAGTTTATTGCAATATTATTTTTTTGCTTCGTATAGAATTACACATTTTTTTTTAAATGTTAAACAATATAATGATTTACTGCTGCATCAGAAGCAAGCGTAGTTTTCACAATATTATGTTAATAGTGCACTATAAATTGTATAGTAAGTATATGCTGATGCCTGTATATTGTATACACATTAACATACACATTAATGACAAGAATGGTTTCCGTGGTTTAACATACACATTAATGACAAGAATGGTTTCCGTGGTTTAACATACACATTAATGACAAGAATGGTTTCCGTGGTTTAACATACACATTAATGACAAGAATGGTTTCCGTGGTAATTTCAGACATACTAAACTCTCATTTCAAGATTAATATGTTCAATTATATTCAATATCCAATCTGTTGAGTATATATAATTAAAAGATTCGCCCGGTGCACTACTATTAACTAAATACAAACCTTATGACAGTGCAATAATATGATTATTAATTTTATTATCATTATTATTTGTAGTTATAATGTATACTAACGAAGGCGGCATCTGCAACCAAGGGAAGTAATTATTCTCTGCAGCGGTAACTCAGGCATCCTGGCCTGTCCTCCCCTAGGAAGTGACCTCTCAAAGAACTTCCTGTCTAGTTCAACTCTGAATACTTGAAAGACACAATTACCCCACTGCGTTGTTCTTTTAAGGTTTTAATTAAACACGCACGCGCACAAAAAAATAATAAAACACCGTGTTTTGTTTTAAAATGGCTTTTGATGTGTGTATACAAAGTTAAAGACACTATTGTATCGTATATATATTCTTGCATAAGTGTTATAAGCTTGTACAACAAAAATAACGTGGATAGCGTGTATTCTGAAACATAAACATGGGAAAACATCCTAGGCTATCACCCAGTAAATGAATGGCATATACGGCAAACGGACATGCAATAGTCTTGATAAATTACCTAAATTAAATTATTTCCAGACAATTGGCTACATCCCAACGGATAATAGAACGAAACCTCGTTTCTCGATCCCAAATTTCCACAGTTCACCACTAGATGAAATTTTTTTAACGGTTAATGGTGCTACATTTTGTGTTGTTTCAGTGTACGGACGTGCTGGGTTTATTGTTGGGCTTATTAAGGCCTATCAACTCTGGGAGGGTTATTAAGGCCACAACATCAGCTTACTGGGAGGGTTATTAAGGCCACAACATCAGCTTACTGGGAGGGTTATTAAGATCTACAGAAAAATATGTATAGGCACATGAAGTCATAGACAGAGTGGGGAAGAAGTTTTCCATTATAATGGTAATTATATATATATATATATATATATATATATATATATATATATATATATATATATATATATATATATATATATATATATATATATATATATATATATATATAAATCAAAGTTTGTTATACAGTGCAACAACATTTTATAAATATAATTTACAAACGCTGTTCAGATATCCCTATAGCCTCGCCCTGTGTGCGTCACTTTTGTGAGTCGATTTCATTTCAAATTACGTCCAAATTTGGCCACAGCGCGCATATGAGCGAAAAGTGACGTTATTTTTAAGAGGACGGATTGCAAACACCGCCCTGTACGGGGGCCAGTGTGGGCGAGGTTTACTGGGCTCGCCCAATACCTCATTGTCTGCCTCGCCTCGCCCCGCCTCGCCCTGCCCCGTCCTGCACCCCCCCCCCTTCCTTGCCTTATTCTGCATGCCAGAGCAGTTACAAAGGGAAGATAGAGAGGGGGGGGGGGACTGAAGCATTGCATGCGTGTTGATCCTGTTGGGTCGTGTTTCAACTGGCCCTGGTAATCAGTCTGACCTCCCAATGTTAATTCATGATCCCCCCTCCTCCTCCTCCCCCCTCCCCCATGTTAACTCGTGACTCCAAGATGTTAATTCATAGCCCAGGTGTTAATTCATGGCCCCCCCCCGGTGTTAACTCGTGCTAATTCATTGCTCGTGTTTAATTCATGGGCCATGTGTTTATTCATGGGCTACGTGTTAATTCATGGTCCCGGTGTTAATTCATGGTCCCGGTGTTAATTCATGGCCCTGTGTTAATTCATGGGCTCCATGTTAATTCATGGTCCGGTGTTAATTCATGGCCCCGGTGTTAATTCCTGACCCCGTGTTAATTCATGGCCTCCGGTGTTAATTCATGGTCCTGGTGTTAATTCGTGGCCCCGTGTTAATTCGTGGCCCCGTGTTAATTCATGGCCCCGTGTTAATTCGTGGCCCCGTGTTAATTCGTGACCCCGTGTTAATTCGTGACCCCGTGTTAATTCGTGGCCCCGTGTTAATTCGTGGCCCCGTGTTAATTCATGACCCCGGTGTTTGAACCACGCATGAAGATCTTACTGGGTAATTGCACGGTAATTCGTGCGTTTAAAATGTTCTTAAATTGCGTTGTGTCTGTATGTCTTGAAGACTGTGTGCGTGTCGAGGACTGTATGTGGGTGTTAAGAACTGTGTACGTATCGAGGAGAGTGTGTGTGTACGTGTCAATGAGTGTACTCACCTAGTTGTGCTTGCGGGGGTTGAGCTTTGGCTCTTTGGTCCCGCCTCTCAACTGGTGTACAGGTTCCTGAGCCTACTGGGCTCTATCATATCTACATTTGAAAGTGTGTATGGAGTCAGCCTCCACCACATCACTGCCTAATGCATTCCATCCGTTAATTACTCTCACACTGTAAAAGTTTCTTCTAACGTCCCTGTGCTAACTTGATTGTGCCTGATGACTTACTGAATATTTTTACTAGACTATAGATAAAAAATAACTCAACAATCGTAATATGTATAATAACTATAGTTCTTAAATTAATAATACAATGCTTTTACGTTAACAGAAATGTAATATGAATGCTGGTACTTGTACCGATATTAATGTTTACATCGTAAATAATATTAGTGTCAATAACAGCCTGAAAGTTAATTTCAATAACCCCCGCATGCACGACTGTGAGCAATAAGAAGCAATTAACATTCTCCCAACCCAGGTTTCTTGCAGACACATGTGTGCATTATTACCACTGTACATGCAACAGGAACATGCTAGTTATTGACACCCGAGGCCCGCTTAGAGTCTCAGCTGGGGTCAGTCTTAGCTGTAATTGCTGAGGTGCTCGTCACAACAGGGGTCTTTACTCCCCCCCCCCTTTCCCCACCCCACATCCTTCCCCCCTCTCTCTTCCCCCTGTTCATTCCCCCCTCTAATAATCCCCCCCTCTCTTCCCCCTGTTCATTCCCCCCTCTATTAATCCCCCCCTCTCTTCCCCCTGTTCATTTCCCCTCTATTAATCCCCCCTCTCTTCCCCCTGTTCATTCCCCCTCAATTAATCCCCCCCCCCATTTTCCCCTTTCCCCTACAATAGACCGGTGCAGACGGTTGTAGGCTAGTTTGTATAAATTGTCTGTGTAATTGTTTAACGGTTTACGGGCTCACCATAGCCCGTGCTACATGGACACTTCGTTCTGAGTAGCTAAATCTGTAACATGTTTAACGGTTAGTCTGGTGGACTATTTATTTCCCACGCTATATTGATACCATTCCTTTCCCCCGTCCCATCCCAAATCCTTTTCCTGATCCCTTCCAAGTGCTATATAGTCGTAATGACTTTGCGCTTTCCCCCCTGATAATTCCCCTCCTTTCCCTCTGATTTATTTTTCAGTAAGATTATTTGATTGTTTGAGGAGTTTGAAGAATTTGTTTTGACAGCGTTTGGTGTGTCCAGTAGATCAACAAATCTGATTGATTACTTTTGGATTGAAAGGAAACGGTCAAGTCATACATGAAAGGAAGGGAACTATCAGGGAATAGCGCCAAGCCAATACAACTATATAACACTTGGAAAGGGTCAGGATAAGGATTTGGGATGGGACGGGGGGAAAGGAATGGTGCCCAACCACTTGTGGACGGTCGGGAATTGAACGCCGATCTGCATGAAGCGAGACCGTCGCTCTACCGTCCACCCTAACTGATTGGGCAAGTCGTACATGAGACGGTTCGCCAAAGTTCGTTTTCAGATTGTCAAAATCGTACACATCGTTAGTTTAGGGTACATCACCTTAGGTTAGGTTGGGTTAGGTTGGGTTAGGTTGGGTTAGGTTGGGTTAGGTTGGATTAGGCTGGATTAGGCTGTGTTAGGCTGGACAGCGCTTCAGATTCGTAGTCCTGAGGTTCCGGGTTCGATCCCCGGTGGAGGCGGAGACAAATGGGCAAAATGTTTCTCTCACCCTGATGTCCCTGTTACCTAGCAGTAAATAGATACCTGTGAGTTAGACAGTTGCTACGGGCTGCTTCTCGGAGGAGTGTAACAAAAAGGAGGCCTGGTCGAGGACCGGGCCGCGGGGACGCTAAAGCCCCGAAATCATCTCAAGGTAACCTCAAGATAGGTCACTGGAAACAGGAGAGCTAAAAAAAGTTGGAAGACTGTTAATGTGGTCGCAATATACAGAAAAGATTGGCAGACAAAAGGCACTGAACTACAGGCCAGAGGCCTTAAATTGTATACCACGTAAGGTGATGGAGAAGATCATGAAAAAAAACTTGTAGAACATCTGGAGAGATGATTGACTTAGTGATAATTGATAATTGATTGATAATGGACTTAATAACACTCTACCAACACGGATTCAGATATGGTACATCGTGCTTCACAGGTTTAACAGAATTCTATATTAAACCAGCGCTTGTCCCCCAATTTTTGTCCCTCAAGGGACAAAAATTAGGCAAGAAAGTGAAGGAAAGTGCAAACTGAATTTGCTTAGACTGTCAGAACGCCTTTGATACAGTATTCCACAAGAGGTCGTGCATCAGTCGGAGAAGCAGGCAGGATGATCCAGTGGATAAGGGAGAATGTAAGCAACAGAAATCAGCGAGTTACTGTGTGGGGGAAGATCTCAGAATGGCGAGATGTCACCAGCGGTGTCCCACAGGGTTCTGTACTCGAACCTCTTCTGTTTCTGATATTCATAAAAGATCTTCCAAAGGGCATAGACTCATTCCCCTCAATGTTTGCTGATGATGCTAAAATTATGTCAAGACTAATCCTGCAGTATGCGGCTCCAGCTTGGAGTCCATACCTAGTCAAACACGAGACAAATTAGGGAAAATTCAGAGGTACGCCAATGACCAGTCCCGGAGCTGAGAGCTATGAGCTACGAGTTAATTCTACCAGAAGAAGACCTCGTGTTACCGAAGACAAAAGAGTTAGGAGAGACATGATTACCACCTACAAAATTCTGAGAGGAATTGGCAATGTAGATAAAGACAAACTATTTAGCATAGGTGGTACAGGAACATGATGCAGATGGAAACAGAATTCAGATGACCCACAGAGACACTAGAAAGAAATATTTCAGTGGCAGAGTAGTTAACAAATTTGTTAAAAAACTAATCAACAAAAACACTAGGCAGTGATGTGGTGGAAGCAGACTCCATAGACAGTTTCAAATGTAAATATAATAAAAGCCCAATAGACTCAGGAACCTGTACACCAGTTGATTGACGGCTGAGCGCTGGGACCAAAGAGCCGAAGCTCAGTCCCTGCAAGCACAACTAGGTATGTACAGATGTGCGGTACAGTAAGAGTGTGGTACAGTACAATGAGGTACAGTACAGTGAGATACAGTGTTGTACATTGTCGTGTGGCACTGAATGTGTGTGTGCGCGCGCGCGAGCGTGCATGTTTGTGCGTGTGTGTTTGTTTTATCATCTGCGTGGATGTGCGTGTGAGTAATTTATACTTAAATGGGATTGATATGATGAATGTTGTGGTGGTGAATGTTGTGGTGGTGAATGTTGTAGTGGTGAATGTTGTGGAGGTGAATGTTGTGGTGGTGAATGTTGTGGTGGTGAATGTTGTGGCGAGGATCGAAGTGATGATGATTGTTATGTTGTGATGTTTTAAGGTTGTGTAGTATACTGGATCAGTGTTGTCTAGTATAGTGTGGAGCAGTGAAGTGTTATATTTGGCGCAGTATGGTCTGGTACAGTGTGGCGAGGTACAGTGTCCTCCACTACAGTGTGGTACAGTGTCGTCCACTACAGTGTGATGTGGTACAGTGCCGTCCACTACAGTGTCGTCCACTACAGTGTGGTACAGTGTCGTCCACTACAGTGTGGTAGTGTCGTCCTCTACAGTGTGGTACAGTGTCGTCCACTACAGTGTGGTACAGTGTCGTCCACTACAGTGTGGTACAGTGTCGTCCTCTACAGTGTGGTACAGTGCCGTCCACTACAGTGTGGTACAGTGTCGTCCACTACAGTGTGGTACAGTGTCGTCCACTACAGTGTGGTACAGTGTCGTCCACTACAGTGTGGTACAGTGTCGTCCTCTACAGTGTGGTATAGTGTCGTCCACTACAGTGTGATGTGGTACAGTGCCGTCCACTACAGTGTCGTCCACTACAGTGTGATGTGGTACAGTGCCGTCAACTACAGTGTCGTCCAATACAGTGTGGTACAGTGTCGTCCACTACAGTGTGATGTGGTACAGTGCCGTCCACTACAGTGTCGTCCACTACAGTGTGGTACAGTGCCGTCCACTACAGTGTGGTAGTGTCGTCCACTACAGTGTGGTACAGTGTCGTCCTCTACAGTGTGGTACAGTGCCGTCCACTACAGTGTGGTACAGTGTCGTCCACTACAGTGTGGTACAGTGCCGTCCACTGCAGTGTGGTACAGTGTCGTCCACTACAGTGTGGTACAGTGTCGTCCTCTACAGTGTGGTACAGTGTCGTCCTCTACAGTGTGGTACAGTGTCGTCCTCTACAGTGTGGTACAGTGTCGTCCTCTACAGTGTGGTACAGTGTCGTCCTCTACAGTGTGGTACAGTGTCGTTCTCTACAGTGTGGTACAGTGCCGTCCACTACAGTGTGGTACAGTGTCGTCCTCTACAGTGTGGTACAGTGCCGTCCACTACAGTGTGGTACAGTGTCGTCCTCTACAGTGTGGTACAGTGTCGTCCACTACAGTGTGGTACAGTGTCGTCCACTACAGTGTGGTACAGTGTCGTCCTCTACAGTGTGGTACAGTGTCGTCCACTACAGTGTGATGTGGTACAGTGTCGTCCTCTACAGTGTGGTACAGTGTCGTCCACTACAGTGTGGTACAGTGTCGTCCACCAGTGTGGTACAGTGCCGTCCACCACAGTGTGGTACAGTGTCGTCCACTACAGTGTGGTACAGTGTCGTCCACTACTGTGTGGTACAGTGTCGTCCACTACAGTGTGGTACAGTGTCGTCCACTACAGTGTGATGTGGTACAGTGTCGTCCTCTACAGTGTGGTACAGTGTCGTCCACTACAGTGTGATGTGGTACAGTGTCGTCCACTACAGTGTGGTACAGTGTCGTCCACTACAGTGTGATGTGGTACAGTGCCGTCCACTACAGTGTCGTCCACTACAGTGTGGTACAGTGCCGTCCACTACAGTGTGGTACAGTGTCGTCCACCACAGTGTGGTACAGTGCCGTCCACCACAGTGTGGTACAGTGTCGTCCACTACAGTGTGGTACAGTGTCGTCCTCTACAGTGTGGTACAGTGTCGTCCACTACAGTGTGGTACAGTGTCGTCCTCTACTGTGTGGTACAGTGTCGTCCACTACAATGTGGTACAGTGTCGTCCTCTACAGTGTGGTACAGTGGCGTCTTCTACAGTGTGGTACAGTGTGACGTGGTACAGTGTCGTCCGCTACAGTGTAACGAGGTACAGTGTCGTCCTCTACAGTGTGGTACAGTGTCGTCCTCTACAGTGTGATGTGGTAGTGTCCTCCACTACAGTGTGGTACAGTGTTCTCCACTACAGTGTGGTACAGTGTCCTCCACTACAGTGTGATGTGGTACAGTGTCCTCCACTACAGTGTGGTACAGTATGGTACAACAGACACTGGGACCGAGGGGCTTCCATTCATCTCATTCTCAGACAAAATTACACACCAGTTGACCGTCCTTAAAACTAATCAACTCACTGAAGTATTCAACCCTCAAAGTGTTCTGGGTCAACACATGACTCGTCCCACACTTCCGGGAGACTATCTTCTTGCAAGGATATCTTCTTGCAAGGATATCTTCTTGCAAGGATATCTTCTTGCAAGAAAGATAGCAATCCTTGCTATCAAAATATCGTAGAAAGATGTATATTCTACGGTGACTAATTGTTTACATGAAAATGTAAATAGATTGGGATAAGAATGGTCCTCTGGGGTGTTGCGAGGAGGAACCAACAGATGGCGTACACAGCTGGAGAGTGTGGGTGGGGCCTGTCGTTGATGTGGGTGGGGTGTAGCTTTGTTTAGTGGTGGTGTAGCTTTGTTTAGTGGTGGTGTAGCTTTGTTTAGGGTGTAGCTTTGTTTAGGAGTGTGGCTTTGTTTAGTGGCGTAGCTTGGTGTGTGTAGTGGCGTAGCTTGGTGTGTGTAGTGGCGTAGCTTGGTGTGTGTAGTGGCGTAGGTTGCTGTAGGGTGTAGCTTGGTGTAGTGTGTGTAGAGGAGCAGCTTAATGTAGACTGTAGTAGAGTAGCTTGGCGAAGAATGTAGTGGAGTAGCTTGGCGTAGAATGTTGTAGAGTAGCTTGGCGTAGAATGTAGTAGAGTAGCTTGGCGTAGAATGTAGTAGAGTAGCTTGGCGTAGAATGTAGTAGAGTAGCTTGGCGTAGAATGTAGTAGAGTAGCTTGGCGTAGAATGTAGTAGAATAGCTTGGCGTAGAATGTAGTAGAATAGCTTGGCGTAGAATGTAGTAGAGTAGCTTGGCGTAGAATGTAGTTGAGTAGCTTGGCGTAGTATGTAGTAGTATAGCTTGGCGTAGAATGTAGTAGTATAGCTTGGCGTAGAATGTAGTAGAATAGCTTGGCGTAGAATGTAGTAGAATAGCTTGGCGTAGAATGTAGTAGAGTAGCTTGGCGTAGAATGTAGTGGAGTAACTTGTCGTAGACTGTAACATCAGTTAAAAAACAACAACAGTGTATCAGTCATGCAGAGGTCATCGAGTGCTGCACCAATCATGCAGTTTTTCCAGAGGTCAAATATCGGTCACATATCAAAGGTCAGATATTGCACTGGTCAACAGCAGCAGCAGCAGCAGCGTCATGTAATTGCCAGGAACCGGCCAGGCGTGTGAATAAAGCAGCTGTAATCGCTAGAGAGACAATGACAGTCATGCAATGGCCAACCTCTGTTACGTCTCGCTCACAATAATTGATTTTGTCCGGTAAAGTCAGCAGTCATACAGCTTATTAAATAGTAATTTAGTTTGTGCTTTGTGCTTAAAGTAAGCAGCGTTGCATGATGTTTGTAATACAATTATATTATATGAATGATCCCCCAAGCCAATATGTAACTGAAAATTCCACACACCCCAGAAGGATTCGAACCCAGAGAGCCAGGAGTACTGTGCACCTTGGCGTATCTGGTTCCTTAATCGCCAAGGTGCACAGTGCTCCTGGCTGTCTGGGTTCGAATCCTTTTGGGGTGTGGAGTTTTCAGTTGCATATTGGCTTGAGGAGCATTCAACCTAGTCCGCATATTATATATATATATATATATATATATATATATATATATATATATATATATATATATATATATATATACACAATCTGTAGTACTGTTTTAGACATTTTAACATGGTTGAAGGTACTTCATTGTTATGACATATTGGTCCCATACTGCCTAGTGCACAAGATGCTGTGCAACTCACTCCGTCTTTCACCAACATCAGGAATGACCACAAAGTTTTTCTCTGAGATAAATATTTGAGGAGAGCGAGACTGGTCCCACCTCCCAAGGCTCACCAAAAATTTATTACGTCCATGGATGAAAATTCTGGCGTCCTCAGTAGGCAACTTCGTTTCATCGAACAGTATTTAAAGATCATTTCTTAGATATATATATATATATATATATATATATATATATATATATATATATATATATATATATATATATATATATAGAGAGAGAGAGAGAGAGAGAGAGAGAGAAATAAGTATGCGGTGCCTCTCGGAATATATATTTTTAGAATTTACTCTTGTCTAGTTTCAGGAAGCCGGTCGGCCGAGCGGACAGCACGCTGGATTTGTGATCCTGTGGTCCTGGGATCGATCCCAGGCGCCGGCGAGAAACAATGGGCTGAGTTTCTTTCACCCTATGCCCCTGTTACCTAGCAGTAAAATAGGTACCTTGGTGTTAGTCAGCTGTCACGGGCTGCTTCCTGGGGGTGGAGGCCTGGTCGAGGACCGGGCCGTGGGGACACTAAAAAAAAGCCCCAAAATCATCTAAAGATAACCTCAAGATAAGATAGTCCTGGTCTATGCTCAAATCTAAATTGTAAATGCTGGTTGGTCAGCAAATACTCTTGCGGCATTAATAGGCCATTTTCGCGGATGGTTTTTCTCTAAACCCAATCGGAGAATGATTTCTGTTTGGCCAACGTTGGAGGCCATAGGCCTGCAGTTAGCCTCACCCAACTTTGCAGGGTGGCGGGTCAAGCCTAGGGGACTATCACAGTGCGTCAAGGTCGGCCCCAGAGCCGGCTATTAAAGGGTTAATTGTCCGCTCCAAAGAAGTCGGTGGAGATGAAATGATCGATTTTTTTTAACCCATAGAAGGTTTTGAACTGTTTATATAATTAGACATTGACATGCAAAATGCATGTTCTGAGGGGAGGGATTCCCCTCAGAATATATATATTGTATATATACATTATATATGTATATATATAGGGGGTACCACCTCTGGTGCAATTATAGGGACCCACAGCCTCATTATATATATATATATATATATATATATATATATATATATATATATATATATATATATATATATATATATATATATATATATAATGAGGCTGTGGGTCCCTATAATTGCACCAGAGGTGGTACCCCCTATATATATACATATATAATGTATATATATATATATATATATATATATATATATATATATATATATATATATATATATGTATATATATATATATATATATATATATATATATATATATATATATATATATATATATATATATATATATATATTACAGAAGCCAACCCGCCTCACATAGGATATCGTCCATTCGTCCATATTTAGAATTTATGCAAATAGATGGTACATTAACACGAAATAATTATGTTAGCTACAGCGAGGGAAATAAACTAACAAAAGGGTTCCATATGAGAAAGTAACACGAACAAATGAACCCAGGTAACTAAATTAAGGTCGAGGAATCAAATTCACAATTTCTCAAACCGGAGAAAATAAATGCGATCGCAGACGTCCATGCCTGGTCGAGACGAGTTACATTTACGACCCCCCGACGACCACGGAGCCAAAACTTAATTGGTCGCAGCCTCAGACGTTCGTGAACGACAAAGACGGCAAAACGAGGTCGTTAATTTCAAGGTCGGTGGTAACGCAGTGAGGTGGTTACACTGTGAGAGGAGAGGTCACGGGTAGTTAGTGGTGTGGAAATAGATCGGTGATTGGCCAGCAATATATATAATTCATTAATAAATGTCAATTCATTAACAAATATATATATATATATATATATATATATATATATATATATATATATATATATATATATATATATATATATATATATTTATAGATCATTAATTCAAAACTTAAGTTTATATAGCTACTGTTATTGCTACGACTATAACATTGTCAACTACATCCAAACCAAATAACATTAAGGTATAACTACAGTTGGATCATTAACAACAACCACAGCATTAACCACCACTACAGCGTTACCAACATTAACCACAACCAGAGCAGCCACAACCACAGCATTAACCACCACTACAGCGTTACCAACATTAACCACAACCAGAGCAGCCACAACCACAGCATTAACCACCACTACAGCGTTACCAACATTAACCACAACCAGAGCAGCCACAACCACAGCATTAACCACCACTACAGCGTTACCAACATTAACCACAACCAGAGCAGCCACAACCAAAGCATTAACCACCACTACAGCGTTACCAACATTAACCACAACCAGAGCAGCCACAACCACAGCATTAACCACCACTACAGCGTTACCAACATTAACCACAACCAGAGCAGCCACAACCACAGCATTAACCACCACTACAGCGTTACCAACATTAACCACAACCAGAGCAGCCACAACCACAGCATTAACCACCACTACAGCGTTACCAACATTAACCACAACCAGAGCAGCCACAACCACAGCATTAACCACCACTACAGCGTTACCAACATTAACCACAACCACAACATTAACCACCACCTGCAACCATATATATATACGCCTTCCGAAGCTCCGCTTTGCAAGAGCATCCACGTTGGGACGTTTAGAACTTTTTCGTTTAATTTTTTTTAAAGTTTCGTGCAGTGGGAAGATATGCTAATTGAAATGCCACTTCCTGGCGTGAGGCCTGCCACTTCCGCCTTACGGGATGTCATTTCCTCCCTATTTGCTGTCATTTCCTGCGTACTTGCCGTCATTTCCTTCTTTAAAGTTTGTCATTTAACACCGTCGACGCCATCAACTTCTGCCCAGTGGCAATTTTGCGATATTTTCCAGGATATGGAAGCCAGATATCACTTATTTATAAACGGGACTGCGAGTAATCAATTTTTAAATACTATTAATAAATTCTTATGCATTAATAATTTATTTAGCTAGTACACTTCAGTGTAATGTGTTCATTAATTCAAAACTAAATTTATATTCTATCATTCAGGCTTGTGCTTAGTTTGAGGCTCTTAAACTTCTGGAGATTTATTTAGCTCAATACAATAGCTTACTGACCAAGCAAGTATATATATATATATATATATATATATATATATATATATATATATATATATATATATATATATATATATATATATGACAATGTCAGACCACGATTTAAAGATTTAAAATGTAGAATATCGCAACATAAATACTCTGTAAAAAATGGCCAAATGTCTAATGCTTTGTTTGTGCATTTGTCAGAAAAAGCTCACCAAATTGATTGGGAGAGTGCTTCTTCAATAACAAATTGTAAAAGCACCTATAACAGAAACATAATTGAATCTGCTTTGATACAGATCACCAAAGAAAGTAATTTGAATATTAGCAGTGGTCTATATAACTTAGATCCATTTCTAATAGATCAGCTAAAAGGCGATTTAAGTAGAATCATTGAAAAACATTTGTCTCACTAATTTATTGTATATATTTACTTCTTTATGTTATAATTACCTATATATTATGCTTGTATGTCTGCTGTATCAGATGGGCCATTGTGCTACATCGGATGTGCCAATTGGGTGCATCAGATGGGCCAATGGGCCTTCTGCGTTGTCCAAGTATTGTACCTCACCTTACTTCACCACTCCTTCCTGCCTATTTATACCCATCACTCGATCTGTAAAATGACCTTCTGAAGATGTATTTAATATACGAAAGTACTTAAGGAAATTTCCTGTTTCATTTTTCCTCCGTGGTCTGACATTGTCACATTCTTAATCACGTGTTTATTTTCGTGATATACACACATATATATATATATATATATATATATCTCACAATACACTTGAGAATGGTCCTGGACGGACCGAAACGTCGTCGTCCCTTCACTTTCTAGTGTGTGGTCTGGTCAACATACTTCAGCCACGTTATTGTGACTCATCGCCTGTATATATATATATATATATATATATATATATATATATATATATATATATATATATATATATATATATATATATATATATATATATATATATATACATGCCTGCTTTAATAATAAATTACATTACATTATAATAAAGTACAAGTAGAGTAATTTAATTTAAAAAAGTTTTAAGCCCTACTAATTTATATAAAACAAATTATATCAGTAGCTAAGTGACCATCATCGACTACATCTATTGTATAATAACCCGATTTAAGCCCATTATGAAGTGAACAAATTAAACAAACTAACAAAATAATAATTAGGAGTGTTATCAGTAATCGCTAGAGATATTTCCCTTAATGGGTTCCAACCACATACTATATACACCGAGGATACATACTATATACACCGAGGATACATACTATATACACCGAGGATACATACTATATACACCGAGGATACATACTATATACACCGAGGATACATACTATAAACACCGAGGATACATACTATATACACCGAGGATACATACTATATACACCGAGGATACATACTATATACACCGAGGATACATACTATATACACTGAGGATACATACTATATACACCGAGGATACATACTATATACACCGAGGATACATACTATATACACCGAGGATACATACTATATACACCGAGGATACATACTATATACACCGAGGATACATACTATATACACCGAGGATACATACTATATACACCGAGGATACATACTATATACACCGAGGATACATACTATAAACACCGAGGATACATACTATATACACCGAGGATACATACTATATACACCGAGGATACATACTATATACACCGAGGATACATACTATAAACACCGAGGATACATACTATATACACCGAGGATACATACTATAAACACCGAGGATACATACTATATACACCGAGGATACATACTATATACACCGAGGATACATACTATATACACCGAGGATACATACTATATACACCGAGGATACATACTATATACACCGAGGATACATACTATATACACCGAGGATACATACTATATACACCGAGGATACATACTATAAACACCGAGGATACATACTATATACACCGAGGTGTATACCCAGCTTCTAAATGTATATACACTGAGTTTACTTATTCCTGTTCAGGGTTAATATATACTTGCTGGTTGGTCAGTATACTCTTGGGGTGGTATTAATGACCCTCCAGAGGTTAGGTTATTACCAAGCCAATCGACCAGTTACTATATACATTGGCTGCCCCCCTGTCAACCAGTTCCTTCCGTATCGGACAGGCAGGTATCGACCAGATGCTAACTTATATCAAGCGAGGGGAGTATGGGTGTTGGTGTGGGAGTGTAGGTAAGGGAGTGTAGGTAAGGGAGTGTGGGTAAGGGAGTGTGGGTAAGGGAGTGTAGGTAAGGGAGTGTAGGTAAGGGTGCAGTCCTAACCGATTAATTGACTCACCTTACGGGTAATTGGTTCATGTCCTTATCGCCAATTTATACGGATTAGTTTCTAATTTTATCCAAAAGGGAGGTGGGTTGTTGAGGATGTTCCTTATAGGGTAGAAGGATAGGGGAGGGAGTGGTGGTGGTGATGGGAGAGGGGAGTGGTGGAAGGGGTGATGGGAAGGGACTGGTGGAGGAGGAGATAGTGGAGACCATCTTCGCGGGCGCCAAGGTAGGTGTACCGCAGTGAACTAGTCGATCGGCACTCACCATGCAGATAATCAATAACCAAGAGGCATGGGGGCCGAGAGCTGAAGTCTCCCTCCCCATCAAACTACACACACACACAGTCACAAACATACAACCAACACACACACACACACACACACACACACACACACACACACACACACACACTCACACACTACACACCACACACACACACACACACACACACACACACACACACACACACACACACACACTACACACTACACACACACACACACACACTACACACACACACACACACACACACACACACACACACACACACACACACACACACACACACACACACACACACACACATGACATGTCACCAACCCTCTATACAATAATTATCAAGACTCACCACAGGCTCTCTTTACGATTATCACCCAAAATTATCACCACACTGGCGTACGATTAGTAAACCAAAATTGTGATCATTATAAATCACCTGCCAAGCTTGTGATTCCTTACCAGATTACTGCCCAAACACATATTATCAGTCCAGCAGTACAGTTATCAGTCAAATTATCAACAACACTTAATCTTGGCTCAGCTGTAAAGTTATCACCTGAAGTTATCACGAGACAAACGTGTCCTCGGGGCTTGATCCAGTGGCTTGCTAAGCCTCTGGTCTAAAGTCTACGTCTAAAGTTTAAAGTCTATCAGGCATGAATATAGTGACATCACATACCTCTTATATATATATATATATATATATATATATATATATATATATATATATATATATATATATATATATATATATATATATATAAGAGGTATGTGATGTCACTATATTCATGCCTGATTATATATATATATATATATATATATATATATATATATATATATATATATATATATATATATATATATATATATATATATATATATAATAGTGTGTACGTGTGTGTACTCACCTAGTTGTGCTTGCGGGGGGTTTAGCTAAGGCTCTTTGGTCCCGCCTGTCAACCGTCAATCAAGTGGTGTACAGATTCCAGTCAATGTGTGTGTGTGTGTGTGTGTGTGTGTGTGTGTGTGTGTGTGTGCATATGCTCGCGCGCGCTCGCGTGTATCGATAAATTTCCAAACACGTGCGCCTCCCAATTTCCGGGGTTTCCACAGCCCCCCACACACCCACACACCCACCCCACCCCCACAACACACGCAAGACTCCCCCCCCCCCCCCAACCACAATCCGACTCTCCATGTTGACTGAGACACTCTTAACTGCCAGTAAGATGCGAATCTAATTAAAACTCACCTGGGTTGCCGTACAAGTAATTACCGGTGTCAGCGGAATGGGTCGGTCTCTCTCCAGCCTTCCACGGTGATTGACAGGCAGAAATGAGCGCTTATATGATTCCTCAGTTAGGCCCACTAGACGGGCTCTCACCGGGTAGGGAAGGGGGGGGGGATGTTTAGGGGGAAGGGGGATGGTGAGGGGGAAGGGGGATGGTGAGGGGGAAGGGGGATGGTGAGGGGGGGAGAAGGGGGATTTGGAAAAGTGAGGGGAGGAGAGGGAGGGTAGGGGGACGAAGAGGAGGAGGAAAGAGGGGAGAAAAGGAAAGAAAAAAAAAAAGAGGACGAAAAAGGGAGGAACATATCGGAAATCAGGGAGAGTATGGCGGTGTAAGGGAGGGAGAGTATGACGGTGTAAGGGAGGGAGAGTATGACGGTGTAAGGGAGGGAGAGTATGACGGTGTAAGGGAGGGAGAGTATGACGGTGTAAGGGAGGGAGAGTATGACGGTGTAAGGGAGGGAGAGTATGACGGTGTAAGGGAGGGAGAGTATAACCGTGTAAGGGAGGGAGAGTATGACGGTGTAAGGGAGGGAGAGTATGACGGTGTAAGGGAGGGAGAGTATAACCGTGTAAGGGAGGGAGAGTATGACGGTGTAAGGGAGGGAGAGTATAACCGTGTAAGGGAGGGAGAGTATGACGGGAGAGAGGGAGAGTATGACGGTGTAAGGGAGGGAGAGTATGACGGTGTAAGGGAGGGAGAGTATGGCGGTGTAAGGGAGGGAGAGTATAACCGTGTAAGGGAGGGAGAGTATGACGGTGTAAGGGAGGGAGAGTATGACGGTGTAAGGGAGGGAGAGTATGGCGGTGTAAGGGAGGGAGAGTATGGCGGTGTAAGGGAGGGAGAGTATGACGGTGTAAGGGAGGGAGAGTATGGCGGTGTAAGGGAGGGAGAGTATGACGGTGTAAGGGAGGGAGAGTATGACGGTGTAAGGGAGGGAGAGTATGACGGTGTAAGGGAGGGAGAGTATGACGGTGTAAGGGAGGGAGAGTATGGCGGTGTAAGGGAGGGAGAGTATGACGGTGTAAGGGAGGGAGAGTATGACGGTGTAAGGGAGGGAGAGTATGACGGTGTAAGGGAGGGAGAGTATAACCGTGTAAGGGAGGGAGAGTATGACGGGAGAGAGGGAGAGTATGACGGTGTAAGGGAGGGAGAGTATGACGGTGTAAGGGAGGGAGAGTATGACGGTGTAAGGGAGGGAGAGTATGACGGTGTAAGGGAGGGAGAGTATGACGGTGTAAGGGAGGGGGAGTATGACGGTGTAAGGGAGGGAGAGTATGACGGTGTAAGGGAGGGAGAGTATGACGGTGTAAGGGAGGGAGAGTATAACCGTGTAAGGGAGGGAGAGTATGACGGGAGAGAGGGAGAGTATGACGGTGTAAGGGAGGGAGAGTATGACGGTGTAAGGGAGGGAGAGTATGACGGTGTAAGGGAGGGAGAGTATGACGGTGTAAGGGAGGGAGAGTATGACGGTGTAAGGGAGGGAGAGTATGACGGTGTAAGGGAGGGGGAGTATGACGGTGTAAGGGAGGGAGAGTATGACGGTGTAAGGGAGGGAGAGTATGACGGTGTAAGGGAGGGAGAGTGTGACGGTGTAAGGGAGGGAGAGTATGACGGTGTAAGGGAGGGAGAGTATGACGGTGTAAGGGAGGGAGAGTATGACGGTGTAAGGGAGGGAGAGTATGACGGTGTAAGGGAGGGAGAGTATGACGGTGTAAGGGAGGGAGAGTATGACGGGAGGGAGGGAGAGTATAACGGTGTAAGGGAGGGGGAGTATGACGGTGTAAGGGAGGGAGAGTATGACGGTGTAAGGGAGGGGGAGTATGACGGTGTAAGGGAGGGAAAGTATGACGGTGTAAGGGAGGGAGAGTATGACGGTGTAAGGGAGGGGGAGTATGACGGTGTAAGGGAGGGGGAGTATGACGGGAGGGAGGGAGAGTATGACGGTGTAAGGGAGGGAGAGTATGACGGTGTAAGGGAGGGAGAGTATGACGGTGTAAGGGAGGGAGAGTATGACGGTGTAAGGGAGGGAGAGTATGACGGTGTAAGGGAGGGAGAGTATGACGGTGTAAGGGAGGGAGAGTATGACGGTGTAAGGGAGGGTGGGATCAGCTGTTAAACAGAAGGAAAAAAAGGAAGTAATTAGAGTGAAGAAACAATTAGTGGAGGAAGACAGAAACAGGAAACAGTCCAAAAATGAAAAAGGGTGGAAAAAAAGAGAAAAATTAAAATAGAAAAACATCAAAGCCCAACACAACACGCAAGAACATTTGAGAAATATATCAAGAATATTACCAAGAATGAAGAAAGCAGAGAGGGGGGGGGGCAAAATATATAATACTCCTCTACGAACTCTTAACAGCCCATATTGCTACTCAAAGGCCCCGCTAAATGGCAGGATATCCTAATATTTCTTATTTAATAACATCATTTTATGTTATAGTTTGCATGCGGGACCGGGTCATTCCCAGCCCTGGTTCGAATCTCACCAGCCCTGGTTCGAATCTCACCAGCCCTGGTTCGAATCTCACCAGCCCTGGTTCGAATCTCACCAGCCCTGGTTCGAATCTCACCAGCCCTGGTTCGAATCTCACCAGCCCTGGTTCGAATCTCACCAGCCCTGGTTCGAATCTCACCAGCCCTGGTTCGAATCTCACCAGCCCTTTAGATTTCAATTCTAACTGCAGGTGATGAGTCACAATAACGTGGCTAAAGAAAATTGACCAGACCACACACACACTAGAAGGTGAAGGGACGACGACGTTTCGGTCCGTCCTGGACCATTTCTCAAGTCGATTGTCACAATCGACTTGAGAATGGTCCAGGTCGGACCGAAACGTCTTCGTCCCTTCAACTTCTAGTGTGTGTGTGGTCTGGTCAACTCAATTCTAATTGCACGTTAAGCTGTATTTCAGAGTGTATGTATTTGAGTCTACATATACAGGACTGTACATATACAGTGTGCCCTGAAAACCGCGATACAATAGATGTATATGTATAAGATGCTAACTTTAATACATAAGACGATCAACATTTACTTGTAACGATACCTACAGTGTTCGAAATGCGACTGACCAACTTCCGGTCTTGTTCGTAACGGGGAAAACAGGTTACCTCGATTTTCATTATATATAATAAACACAATAAAGAAATAATTCCCTATGATGGCTCAAAATTTTTATATAATTTTAGTAATCAACTCGAGTCGACTAAAGGAGAGAGGAGGCAGGGGGCACAGGAGCTAGATTTTAAACCTCGCAAGCGAAATTCTGATTAAATCAACTTACTGTTTTTCCCCCGCACCGACTTTGTTTACATATAAACTGTGTTCGCGGATCCATATTATCGAGCGTTCGTGAGCTTTGGCCTGGAAATGCCAGATACTCCCAGAGGAAATAATGCTTTATTCTTTTTGTGGAAAGTAGGGTCTAAGACCCGAAAAAAAAGTATGTAAACTTCTACGTCATCGCTACTCTTTAAAAGTACCTTAATCTAACCTACGCCAACCTCACCCAACTCAACCTAATCTAACATATCCTAATCAAATTTATCCCAACCTAATCTAACCTAACGAAAATATATAATGTTCAGTTTTACCTGGCGTAGACTTGATGTGTGACGTCACTATGACGTCATAATATTCATGCCGGTACAGGTTTTGGATCCTACTCGTTCGTTAATCTTGAAATAAGGTCGTAATACGAATTCGTTTTTGCATGTGCTAACTCCATCAACAGCATATAAAAAACGTATCAGAATGTTGCAGATTGTTTCTAATTAATATTTATAGATGCATGAGTATATTGTGTATTGATGCGAGATACCCAACTGCTCTCTGTCTGTCTGTCTGTCTGTCTGTCTGTCTGTCTGTCTGTCTCTCTCTCCCTTCTTCAAGACGGAGCGCGGTTGTACAGGATTGAGAGACAGCGGTTAGACAGATTACAAAGAATAAAGTCCCGGGTCCAATTAACATGATGTTTCAAAAATCGTCGAAAGGGGGGGGGGGGTTACTATTGGGCACTACACCAAGTGGCACTCGTTTTACTTGTACCAGCCCCGACCCGACCATTATAGGCACGTCCCCCACAGGAATCATTGTGCAAAGTTAAAGAGAGGCTATAGCCTCTAGCATGTGACCTCCAACCTCAGACAGGCAACAATAGATATGTTATAGATATACCCCTGAAGGGATATTATGCCACACTGATTTAGTTCTGATAAGTGAATGAAAGCTGAATAAACAATAAATTTTATCTCAAATAACAAAATTAACGTCTTTTATTAGATTAAAAATGACACAAAATTGTTATAAGTATTTACATACAAAAGCTCAGTTCTTTTTTTTTGTATTAATCAACATTTATAAATAAGTTGTATAAATAAATAAAGAAATGTTTATTTAGGTAAGGTACATACATAAAGAGATTTTACAAAGTTTGTTGGGTTAATAGATAGAGCTAGTACATACAATGCCTAAAGCCTAATACGTGCCTTGTATCTTGTATCCTCCAAGCTAAAAAAAAATAAGAAAATTTCAGGCACGCCGCTTTTTATGAATAAAGTAATAATTTAAGTATTTTCAACCACAACATCCACTGACAACCTCCTGGCGCCATGTGCGTCGTCTACCGCCATAAATCATAGGATCGTCGACACTCCTAAATCATCAACAACAACAACAACAGCTCCGTGCATAGCTTACACCTCCATTGCAGTCACTGCACAGGACGAGCAGCGTCATGCAATTTTCAAGTCTAACACCATGTCATAACTTCCTGGCAATACAAGCCTGGCGAAGCAGCCTCGTTCTCTCGATTTTAACACTGCGGGCTCACCATAGCCTGTGCTACTTGGAACTTTGTGTTCCAAGTAGCGAATCTTAGTAGTAGCGAATCTTTTAGTAGCGAATCTTAAACAACAAACAACTCTCGATTTAACACTGGAAAAAAAATGCAATTGTTTTGCAGAAACCTACAAACCCAAGCAACCCACTTAACCCTATCGAGGCCAATGCATAGAAAACGTCAATATAACGGTGATTTATTACAAATGTGTCGCCTTTTTTTTTTACGGATTAATCGATTACGCAAAAAAAAGTATTAGGGGGAGAGAAGACGGGTCGCTTGGCCAACATGGGCACGAAAACAACAGCTCTTGTTTAACCTTTTTACCCAGCACACGCAATTTGGGAGGTACGGCACGCCACGGTACAACTGGGTGCTCGCACGCAGGCACGCCCACGCGCAGGCACGCCCACACGCAGGCACGCCCACACGCAGGCAAGCCCACACGCAGGCAAGCCCACACGCAGGCAAGCCCACACGCAGGCACGCCCACACGCAGGCACGCCCACACGCAGGCACGCCCACACGCAGGCAAGCCCACACACATGCTAGCAGGGGATCATTTGCTCTTACGGTCGTTGCGAGGTGATTTGCGACGGGACCCACAACCCCACGGGCCAGTCAGTCGTAGGTGGCCGAGTTCTTCAGGAATGTCGCCCTACGCACAACTTCACAAGGCTGTCTATATATAAGCAGCAATATCCCCCACTCATTACGGGCTCACCATAGCCCGTGCTACATGGAAACTTCGTTCTGAGTAGCTAAACCTAAAACAACAGCAACCCCCACTCACCTTTTTGTGCTTGAGGGGGAAGTTGAGCTTCAGCTCTATGGTCCGCCTCTCAACAGTCTATCGACTAATTTATAGGTTCCTGAACCTATAGGACTGCCATATCTATATTTTAAGATATATGGCGTGTGTATTCACCTAGTTGTGCTTGCAAGGGTTGAGCTCTGGCTCTTTGGTCTTGGACCCGCCTTATTAACCGTCAATTGTACTGACATCCGGCTTATTTTTCCAGTAATACATATATATTTCTCTCTAACACACACACACACACACACACACACACACACACACACACACACACACACACACACACAAACGCCAGAATGCAGCCAGTACCTATTTACTGCTAGGTGAACAGACGCACCAGGTGGAAAATAGACTGTGTATCCAAAACGCTGTTCAACAGAAAATAGTGCGATGTGCTTTATCGGTACAGTAAAGCAGAATGGGAAGAACCAATCCACAAGGGCCGTGACGAGGATTCGAACCTGCGTCTCGGAGCATCCCAGACGCTGCCTTAATCGACTGAGGGAAAGTCGAAAGTCGAAGGGGGAAGCTTTATCACGCTGATACTCATCCAGTTACTCGTCAGACTCATCCTCACTCACCAACAGGCTCGCATGAGTACGGTAACTATTGCCTTCACATACTTAAGATGAATCAGATATAATCGAGTCAGTTGTGAAAATTAGGTCACCTGTGGGTGAGGAAGGTTTGGAGCCAACAGGTGTAGATATGGGTGAATCAGATGTACTCATGGATGAGTCAGGTGTGGAGGAACCTATGTTCAGGTGTGGATGTAGTCGGCTGTGTGAAAGTCATGTATAACTGAAAGTTGGTTAAGGTGTTAAAATGTGGAATCGGATGTAGATAAGCCACGTGTGGGTTGTAGCCAGGTGTATTAGGTGTAGTCACAGGGTGGGTGTAGGCAGATGTAACCAGGTGTGCGTGCTGGGATTACACCCAGGGTAATCATATGACCGGTCGACATACTGTGTCAAGAGATTATATGCAATACTAGGATTGCCTGGCACGCATATACACCTGGTGACCGCTCACCACGCACGTACACACCTGGTGACCACTCACCACGCACGTACACACCTGGTGACCGCTCACCACGCACGTACACACCTGGTGACCGCTCACCACGCACGTACACACCTGGTGACCGCTCACCACGCACGTACACACCTGGTGACCGCTCACCACGCACGTACACACCTGGTGACCGCTCACCACGCACGTACACACCTGGTGACCGCTCACCACGCATATATACACACCTGGTGACCGCTCACCACGCATGTACACACCTGGTGACCGCTCACCACGGATATATACACCTGGTGACCGCTCACCACGCATGTACACACCTGGTGACCGCTCACCACGCATATATACACCTGGTGACCGCTCACCACGCATGTACACACCTGGTGACCGCTCACCACGCATGTACACACCTGGTGACCGCTCACCACGCATGTACACACCTGGTGACCGCTCACCACGCATGTACACACCTGGTGACCGCTCACCACGCATGTACACACCTGGTGACCGCTCACCACGCATGTACACACCTGGTGACCGCTCACCACGCATGTACACACCTGGTGACCGCTCACCACGCACGTACACACCTGGTGACCGCTCACCACGCATGTACACACCTGGTGACCGCTCACCATGCACGTACACACCTGGTGACCGCTCACCACGAATACACGCCTAGAGTTGTTGTTTCAGATTCAGCTACTCACAACGAAGTGTCCATGCAGCACGGGCTATGGTGAGCCCGTAACTGTTCGCCTATAGTGACCACTCACGCCTATAAATAGTGACCCCTCCTCACGCACACACGCTTATAGTAACCCCTCACCATCACGCCTCAGCGCCACACTCAAGGACCGTCTATTCAAGCACATCTGAATATGTAAACACAAATCAGCTGATTATGTTAACATAATCAGCTGACTATGTAAACACAAATCAGCTTGACTATGTAAACACAAATCAGTTGACTATGTAAACACAAATCAGCTGATTATGTAAACACAAATCAGCTGACTATGTAAACACAAATCAGCTGACTATGTAAACACAAATCAGCTGACTATGTAAACACAAATCAGCTGACTATGTAAACACAAATCAGCTGACTATGTAAACACAAATCAGCTGACTATGTAAACACAAATCAGCTGACTATGTAAACACAAGAGTGTCAGCTGATTATGTAAGCTAATATAAGAAATTAAATAATAACTCAAGGTTTTAATCAGTTGTTTGAACTTAAGCATTTTTATCACATTAGATACGTACCGTTGACATTATATAGATACCGTTTATGTTATATAAATACCGTATAGGTCTTATAGGTACCGTATAAGTATAGGTATATGTCGATTACTCTTAGTATTTGTGACAAAACCCGTCCCCAGCAAAAAACAAAACAAAAAATACTGAAGATATCTTAAGAATATATCTTTTTAAGATATCTTAAGAATATATCTTTTTAAGATATCTTAAGAATATATCTTTTTAAGATATCTTAAGAAGATATGTTTTTTTAAGATATCTTAAGAAGATATGTTTTTAAGATATCTCAAAAAATAATGAAGGTGGAACTATTGTACACTCAAAAAGCTCAGGTTTTGTGCTAATGTATTTGTAGAGGACCCGAAATGAAAGGAAACGACAAAAAACTAACCCCCCACCCCCCTTCCTAGGCCTATATTACAGTACATATATGAAGTACATTAGACCTAAAACTGAATATATTAAGTCTAAGATTACTTTTAGGCCTAGGAAAGGTTAGCTTTACAGCTAGTTTTAGCTATTTCACTTTTTTTTTTATGCTTTTCAGATTTGCCACAATACAAGACTGAAATTTTTTCTGTGTATAACTTGGTGTATATTTTGCACATTCTATCTCAGTATTTATGGGTAGTATAGTGTCTCGAGGATAAGTTAAGGAGACAATAATTCGTTGTGTCAGGGACATTAAGGTCTTCTACAAGAGGATTTTTTCCCTACTTCTGCTACCACCTATCTTGAACATATTCACTCACACAAACACACAAGCACACATACACTTGAATATTACAAATTATTATTATTATTAACATCTTTATTGACAAAATTAATTACAATTTTGCCTAATCTGAGGATTTTGATAATCTTATTAAAGTGATGATAATGCTAGTATTCACTGTCACGCAAGGACAGAGGGTCATACACTAAGACAATAGGTCTAAACTGTAGGCTGAAGCACATATATCATGGTTACAATCAATGTTTTAATGTATGGATATGTGAAAACAACTTTCTACTGTGCACTGCCACACAAGGGCAGGGATGGGTTCATAAGTGATACAGCTTAGAATATAAATAAAAGTTGTTCTTCATTCTTTAAAATAGACTAAGCAAATTTTGGATAATTTGTTAGGATGTCGTCTAGAACACCTGAGTCAATAATATTACAATATTACAGAAGGATGTCAAGTTCAAGTATGTTTATTGAGACAAGAAAGAAATACATCTCAAAGGGATAGAGTAGCTCAGGCTATTTCTACCCCCCCAAAAGGATGCCAAAAACTAAACAAGTCACACTGTTAGTCTGGGATGCTCCCAGACGCAGGTTCGAATCGTCGTCACTGCCCTTGTGGATTTGTTCAACTAAACAAGGTTGGACAGATTCGTATTTGATTTTATTACCAGAATGTTTTTTTTACACACTGTTCTTCACTAGCTACTCCTGAGCAAAATAAAGAAGCAGGGTGGACAAATCCACAAGGGCCGTGACGAGGATTCGAACCGACGTCCGAGAGGTAAGTTCATTTGAACCTACCTGTTCATTTGATGCATCCCGCAATATTGTGTGTAATTTCTGTAGTGTGTAAAGCAGGCTGGTGGTTAAGGAAGTGTTAAGTCAGGTAAAGGACTTCCTTTCAGAAAGGAGTCAGTCACAGTAGGAGGAGAGATGTCAGACTGTAGAGGAGAAATGAGTGGGGGTACCTCAAGAGCTGAAATAGGGCCCGCGTTGTTATAGACACCAGCAAACAACCCAACAGAGGTAATAACATCATTCTATTTCAATGTTGGCTGACGATGTTAAACTAATGAGAAGGATTTTGAGGTTATCTTGAGTTGATTTCGGGGCTTTAGTGTCCCCGGGGCCCGGTCCTCGATCAGGCCTCCTCCCCCAGGAAGCAGCCCGTGACAGCTGACTAACTCCCAGGTACCTATTTACTGCTAGGTAACAGGGGCATAGGGTGAAAGAAACTCTGCCCATCGTTTCTCGCCGGCGCCCGGGATCGAACCCGGGACCACAGGATTACGTGTCCAGTGTGCTGTCCGCCCCGACAGTATCAACAATGAACAAGACAGGATGAACAAGACAGTATCCACAGATGGCCTTTGAAATGGCCATTAGACTTTAATCCAGACAAATGCAAAGTTACAATGACAGGAACAAGAGTGAATTGACCTGAGATATAGTACAGAATGATTTAAGACAAGTCCCTACTCGTGGAAAAGAGAAACACTTTGGAGTACGCCTTACGCCTGATACAACCCCAGAGGCCCAACTCAGCAAGTCCACTACGGGCTCACCATAGCCCGTGCTACTTGGAACTTTTTGTTCCAAGTAGCAAATCTTAAACAACAACAGTGAATTACCGCCGGCAGGGTGTGCCAAACCTGTTTGACCATCCGGAGAGTCTTCACAAACATTGAGAAGGTGAGGGAGGGGAGAGGGAGGGGAGAGGGAGGGGAGGCAGGGCGGAAGGAACGCCAGAAGAGGGGGCAAGCTGGTGACCTCGAAATGAATTTAATTAATTTTTGTTTAATATTTCTGGATATATATGGGTGAGTTGCTTGCAAGAGGACCTGCGAGTCATTGGCAACTGAGACTCCTCCTTGCTTCTGCCAAGTATTGATTGTGGTTCGCAAAAGCAACTTCCTGTAAATCTTGGCCAATTGAGATGTTTGTGAAAAAGAAATTTGCTGGAGAGTTTCAGTCAAAGGAAACTGGGTGTGTGTTTGCATTTTATATACATATATTATTATTATTATTATTATTATTATTATTATTATTATTATTATTATTATTATATAATAATATATTATTATTATATAATAATAATAATAATAATAATAATAATAATTGGAAGGTCAATACATCTTTGTTCCCATAGCGTCTGAGACGCATGGCCCCTGGGGCAAGAGTGCCTTGGGGGATTTCTCAAGGAATTGGGCTCCAAGCTCAATGACGTCACCAGGGACCCAAGAGCTGCCAGTTTTTTGTTTCAGCGCCTCAGTGTGGCGATCCAGAGGGGAAACGCCTGCTGCATCCTCGGTTCCCAACCTGAAGCGGAGCTTCAAGATATCCATAACCTTTAAGCTCTCTTTGTATCAACAAATAATAATAATATATATTTTTTCCACCGAGATTTTAAAGATTGAAATTCTAGGGAGTCAGCCAGCCACCTTTCATCTCTATAGATTTCAGGTGGGTCAGGTTATCTTGAGGTTATCTTGAGATGATTTTGGGGCTTTTAGTGTCCCCGCGGCCCGGTCCTCGACCAGGCCTCCACCCCCAGGAAGCAGCCCGTGACAGCTGACTAACACCCAGGTACCTATTTACAGCTAGGTATTTCTCCATGGGTCACCATGGGGAGCCGTCCGTCTTTTAATGGAAGAAGGGCAGCTTTTAATCTGACCGCTCATGGGAGCCGTCAGACTTGGAGGACTCTGTGCCCGCACAGCCTCGCAGATTAGTAAGCCAACTTTCTGTATCTTAGAACCTCACAAAATTATTCGTACCGGAACACCAGGGTGATGCAGCAAAGGTAACTGACTCTTTGAAGTACTCCAATCAGAAGAATGTTCCATCAGCCCTAGCGTCCAGGCCACAAAACACAAATCAGTCTAGCTGGGACAACCCAACTGAGAGAAGAGCATATAAGCCCTGTTCCCCCGCTGTCATGTCAATATGAGAATCCCCCCATCTGAAATTCGTTGATGCCCTCCATTCAGGGGTCAACAACCACTTAGCTGCACCCGTGTCTGCCACATGTACACGTCTTGACCTGAAGACCTCAAGACCCCTCTGTATTGTAGTCCTGCTGCCACACTTTAAACTGATTAATACAAATACTGTGCAGATTTGGGAATGCTTTCCAATATTGCTTGCACAATCGGCTTGAGAATGGTCCAGGACGGACCGAAACGTCGTCGTCCCTTCACTTTTTAGTGTGTGGTTTGGTCAACATTGCTTGCACAGTTTGATCTGTGGAAACTGTACGGGTTGGCGTGTACGAAACAGTGACATTAATGATACCAAGAAGAGTCTCGCCTCAGCTCAATGCCCAGCAGAAAGAGAACCTTAATTTCTTCAAGGGAAAAAATCCTGACAGCCCAGTGTGTAACATAAATGGGATGCGTTAGTACATCCCAAATGGTATGCAGCTGATGTGGAACTGCACATGTGTACCAACCCTGGTTGAACGCCTATATATATCCCTCCGGTGTTGATCAGGTACACGGGAGACATCTCCCGTCACGCAGGGTGCAGTCGCACCTCCACAGATCTCCAGTATCATCTATTGATACTGGTAATGGCTCAAAAGGGCCACCACTTACGGGCTATTCATGCCCGTGCCACCTTTTGGGTGGCTTAATCTTTATCAATCAATCTGATCAGGTATGTACCGATGCCAGCCATAGTGCGGCACTGCAGTTCAATAACGGCATTGGATCAGCAGTACAATTTCATCTCCATAGAATCAGAGGCTTTTGGTCCTTGGGGCTAGAGTGCCAAGATTCTAGCTAGGATCATAGACACAGAGAATCATGGGCTGTCAGTTTCTTGCTTCAGCGTATCAGTGGTGATCCAGAGAGGAAACTCTCGCCGTATGACTCATTCATGCCTGGCATTCCGAGTTCTTCGAGATTCACAACTCTACATACGGCAATTCTAAACGTGTATGAGAATTCTCATACTGCAATACTCGACCACTGTACAGATTGCTGAGTAGAATTAGGTGTGCCCCCGCGCCCGCACGAACACACACACACACACACACACTCCCCCACACATGCAAACACTCCCCCTCCCCCACATACACAAACACCCCCCCTCCCCCACACACAAACACCCCCCTCCCACACACACAAACACCCTCTCCCACACACAAACACCCCTCCTCCCCCACAAACACCCCCCTCCCCCACACACAAACACCACCCCTTCCCCCTCCCCACACACAAACACCCCCCCTCCCCCCCACACACACCCCTCCTCCCCCACAAACACCCCCCCTCCCCCTCCCCCCACAAACGACTGTGTGTGACCCCCATAAGGAACGCATGAGGCAGACCAGACACGCGACCCCACCGCCAACAATCGCGACATCCACAAGAACGGCACACCTCGCAACTTATTGCCAATCAGGTAATTGTTTTACCGTGTAGAGATTTAAATTTAGGCTAAAAACTATACGGGTGTGATTGATTTAGGTCAGCGTGAAGCAGGTCAAAATGTTTGACGTCAGAGGCGAATAGTCTAAATTTCTCGTAAAAAGTGTAAACTACTCGGAAAAAAAGGCCATGGAGAGAGTTCAAAATATTAATAATATTAGGGGGAAGTACTTAAGTAATATTAGGGGGACTACTACCCCCTAATATTTGATTTTTTTTAAATCAAATATTAGGGGGTAGTAGTCGAGTTGTCAAACATTATAAGGTCTAGCTGGAGGGGATGTAAACTTACAAGAAAAAGGTCAGGAATGAGGGAACCGAATATTCTGACCTAACCGAATATTCATACTAAGAAGGTTAGGTAAGGTCGGTGTTTTCTATGAAGCTTTTCAAGGTAAATTAAAATATTCACAATCAATTAGTATGTCACATATGCACTTATTAAATAAGCCAATATTGACTATATGCAAGTGCGAGAACGGGTTGTAACATTCCAACAATAAAAGTCAAAATCCCTCGTAAATTGGCTAGGACAGAATGGCGTATATTTCAGTTAGGGTTGAGCTTTAAAACTCAACACTTGGCGGACCTTATGTCAGCTCAAGACAGCCAATCACTATCTACATACTCAAAAAACTACATCAACCAATCTACACTGTAACACCAATCCTGGAGTAGTGCGGCCCCAGCATGGAGCCCGTACCTTGTCAAGCACAAGGCGAAATTTGAAAAAGTTCAGAGGTATGCGACTAGGCTAGTCCCAGAACTAAAAGGCATGAGTTACGAAGAAAAGGCTGCGGGAAATGCACCTCACGACACTAGAAGACAGAAGAGTAAGGGGAGACATGATCACTACCTACAAAATTCTCAAGAGGAATTGACAGGGTAGATAAAGATAACCTGTTTAACACGGATGATACGCGAACAAGGGGACACAGGTGGAAACTGAGTACGCAAATGAGCCACAGGGACGTTAGAAAGAACTTTTTCAGTGTCAGAGTAGTTAACAGATGGAATGCATTAGGCAGTGATGTGGTGGAGGCTGACTCCATACACAGTTTCATAGTGTAGATATGATAGAGCCCAGCAGGCTCAGGAATCTGTACATCAGTTGATTGACGGTTGAGAGGAGGGACCAAGAGCCAGAACTCAACCCCCGCAAGCAGAATTAGGTGAGTACAGACAGTAACTTTAATGCAGATTCAGGAATCTGCATGCCCATGGGGGTTTAATTTGGCTATGGGCCTATCAACCTCTATAGGATTATTAAGGCCACCGAAAATGCTTACAGACCAATTATCAAATTTACTTTGTTCCTGAACTGTCAAGAACTGAGGTAAAGTTAGAATATTCATATTTACAATAAGATTTACCTTACCTTTGTCTTTGATCCCAATTACTGTTCAACCAATCAGCATGTTATCTTGAGATGATTTCGGGGCTTTAGTGTCCCCGCGACCCGGTCCTTGACCAGGCCTCCACCCCCAGGAAGCAGCCCGTGACAGCTGACTAACACCCAGGTACCTATTTTACTGCTAGGTAACAGGGGCATAGGGTGAAAGAAACTCTGCCCATTGTTTCTCGCCGGCGCCTGGGGTCGAACCCAGGACCACAGGATCACAAGTCCAGCGTGCTGTCCGCTCGGCCGACCGGCTCGTAGTAATATGTACTAATATTCTAAACCTGCAGACCCACATTACCATCACTTCCAGGCAGCAACGGCATATAGTAAGCTCTTGAAGAGATAATTAGTGTTAATAAGATTGTGTACGCCATTAAGGGTCAGAGGAGGAGGAGGAGGAGGAAGGAGGTGAAGTACTTACAACCATTACATCGGAAACACACTTGAATAGCAGCGAAATAAGCCTTACGTCATTAGAAAATGCTCTTCATATATTCTCTCTTCAATATATTTTTATATATTAATATAATATTAATATTAATATTACATAATATTATATTAATATATATTACATTATACATTATATTACTTTATATATTGTAATATAATATTAATATTAATATTACATAATATTATATTAATATATATTACATTATACATTATATTACTTTATATATTGTAATATAATATTAATATAATATTATCCGTGTCCACAACTACTCTCAATATTACCCACCGTGTCGCGTGTGTGTGGTTAAGACGCGTAAATGAAGAACAAAAGCTAAAATCAGTTTAGGAATTACGAAATTGGTTGAAGGCGTTTAGGTGTGGGGGGGGGGGGACGATACCCCCCTCCCCCCCTCCTCCTCCTCCGATTATACATTACAGTACATTCGTCTAAATTATAGACAATTATCAACTGCGATTGCCTTACCCCGGCTGGATTAGTAGTGCGCGGCACAAGGCATCCAATGGAGCTGTTCATTTTGCCTTAGCTGTTAGGCTGCTTCTGTTTCTCCTCCTACTCCCTTGCCCATATCTTTACTTCTGTTCTCCTTTCTCCCCCTTTCCTTGCTTCTCTTCCATCTCCCATTCCTCGCCTCTCTTATTTTTCACCTTCCTTGCACCTGTTCCACCGTCCATTCATTCCTAGGTTCTATTCCTCCTCCTCCTCCTCTCACATCTCTGCCTGCTTCTCCTCCTAATATTGCTACTACTCCTACTCTTCGTATTCTCTTCCTCTTCCATCTCTACTGCAGTGTAAATACAGGTTAGGTCATAGTGGCTTGCAAGGGCCTCTTCACAGCAGCTGTAGCTGTACCCAAGCCATCAGTCACTGGCAGCTGTACCCAAGCCACCAGTCACTGGCAGCTGAACCCAAGCCACCAGTCACTGGCAGCTATACCCAAGCCATCAGCCACTGGCAACAAGGGAGCCGGTCGGCCGAGCGGACAGCACGCTGGACTTGTGATCCTGTGGTTCCGGGTTCGATCCCGGGCGCCGACGAGAAACAATGGGCAGAGTTTCTTTCACCCTATGCCCCTGTTACCTAGCAGTAAATAGGTACCTGGGTGTTAGTCAGCTGTCACGGGCTGCTTCCTGGGGGTGGAGGCCTGGTCGAGGACCGGGCCACGGGGACACTAAAGCCCCGAAATCATCTCAAGATAACCCCCCTCCCTTACGGTGTGTCATAACCCAGTGCCACCTCCCCCCCCGGCGTGTCATAACCCAGTGCCACCCCCCCTGGCGTGTCATAACCCAGTGCCACCCCCCCCGGCGTGTCATAAGCCAGTGCCACCCCCCTCCCCCCCCGGCGTGTCATAACCCAGTGCCACCCCCCTCCCCCCCGTCATGTCATAACCCAGTGCCACCCCCCCTCCCCCCCGGCGTGTCATAACCCAGTGCCACCCCCCTCCCCCCCGGCGTGTCATAACCCAGTGCCACCCCCCCTCCCCCCCGGCGTGTCATAACCCAGTGCCACCCCCCCTCCCCCCCGGCGTGTCATAACCCAGTGCCACCCCCCTGGCGTGTCATAACCCAGTGCCACCCCTCCCTGGCGTGTCATAACCCAGTGCCACCCCTCCCTGGCGTGTCATAACCCAGTGCCACCCCTCCCTGGCGTGTCATAACCCAGTGCCACCCCTCCCTGGCGTGTCATAACCCAGTGCCACCCCCACCCCGGCGTGTCATAACCCAGTGCTACCCCTCCCTGGCGTGTCATAACCCAGTGCCACACCTCCCTGGCGTGTCATAACCCAGTGCTACCCCTCCCTGGCGTGTCATAACCCAGTGCCACACCTCCCTGGCGTGTCATAACCCAGTGCCACCCCCACCCCGGCGTGTCATAACCCAGTGCCACCCCTCCCTGGCGTGTCATAACCCAGTGCTACCCCTCCCTGGCGTGTCATAACCCAGTGCTACCCCTCCCGACGTGTCATAACCCAGTGCCACCCCTCCCTGGCGTGTCATAACCCAGTGCTACCCCTCCCGACGTGTCATAACCCAGTGCCACACCTGCTACAAGCAGTGGCCGTCAAGAGTCCATTGTGTACGACTGCATTTCTGATTGTTGTTGTTTTGTTCGTGCCGAGTGCCAACCACCAGTGCCACCAGTAAAAAAAAAAAACAGTGCCACCGCCCCTCCGGCTTAACTCCCGCTGAGACACTAGTAATAGAACAGCATTGTCATCGATTCCTTAATTCCCTCCTCCCCCCCCATTCTCCCCCCCCCCCTCTCCCTTACCTGCTACTCTTCCTCGTCTCATGCCTCCCCCCCCCATTCTCCCCCCCCCCTCTCCCTTACCTGCTACTCTTCCTCGTCTCATGCCCCCCCCCCCATTCCTCTTCCCCATGCTACCTTTCTCATTAGTTCTGGGCAGCACAAGAAGGGATATATATATATATATATATATATATATATATATATATATATATATATATATATATATATATATATATATACTGTACATATAAACAAATCTTGGGTATGATTGTACAAGGGATATCTATATACACACACATGTGGGGCTTGTGTGGTGTCAGATCTGGGGAAAGCCTAGTGAGGTATTTATACTTTTCATATTTTCCATTTTAATATTTTTTCAAGTGTTGGCATTGTGGTGGTGCTGCATACTCAAGAATTGGTCTTACGTAGGTTGCATCGCATTTTGAAGACCTCTGTATAGGTTCCAGAAGGTTATCTATATGTATATATATATATATATATATATATATATATATATATATATATATATATATATATATATATATATATATTATGTTGCCATATTCTATATGGCAACAGCCTCGCTTTTTCCAGGTCGGCGTTCGATCCCCCGATGATCCCAAGTGGTTGAGCATCGTTCCTTTACTTCTTCCTATCCCAGACCCTTGTCCTCCTATCCCTTTTAAATGCTAGATATATATATATATATATATATATATATATATATAACTGAAAACTCACACCCCAGAAGTGACTCGAACCCATACTCCCAGAAGCAACGCATCTGGTATGTACAAGACGCCTTAATCCACTTGACCATCACGACCGGACAAAATGAGGTGATAGCCGAGGCTATTTGAACCACCCCACCGCCGGCACTCGGATAGTTATCTTGGGCATAGCATTTTACCAAATCACCTCATTCTTTGGGGCAACACGTGAGGAACACAAATGCGAACAAGCCTGAATGGTCCCCAGGACATATGCAACTGAAAACTCACACCCCAGAAGTGACTCGAACCCATACTCCCAGAAGCAACGCATCTGGTATGTACAAGACGCCTTAATCCACTTGACCATCACGACCGGACAAAATGAGGTGATAGCCGAGGCTATTTGAACCACCCCACCGCCGGCACTCGGATAGTTATCTTGGGCATAGCATTTTACCAAATCACCTCATTCTTTGGGGCAACACGTGAGGAACACAAATGCGAACAAGCCTGAATGGTCCCCAGGACATATGCAACTGAAAACTCACACCCCAGAAGTGACTCGAACCCATACTCCCAGAAGCAACGCATCTGGTATGTACAAGACGCCTTAATCCACTTGACCATCACGACCATTTGTCCGGTCGTGATGGTCAAGTGGATTAAGGCGTCTTGTACATACCAGATGCGTTGCTTCTGGGAGTATGGGTTCGAGTCACTTCTGGGGTGTGAGTTTTCAGTTGCATATGTCCTGGGGACCATTCAGGCTTGTTCGCATTTGTGTTCCTCACGTGTTGCCCCAAAGAATGAGGTGATTTGGTAAAATGCTATGCCCAAGATAACTATCCGAGTGCCGGCGGTGGGGTGGTTCAAATAGCCTCGGCTATCACCTCATTTTGTCCGGTCGTGATGGTCAAGTGGATTAAGGCGTCTTGTACATACCAGATGCGTTGCTTCTGGGAGTATGGGTTCGAGTCACTTCTGGGGTGTGAGTTTTCAGTTGCATATGTCCTGGGGACCATTCAGGCTTGTTCGCATATATATATATATATATATATATATATATATATATATATATATATATATATATATATATATATATAAATATATATATATATATATAGTCATACAGGGTAATTACTGCTCTCTCTCCTGGTAAATCACCTTACCTTGCCAGTTTGGCTTGTAAGTCAGATATATTGTTAAGGGGCTTCTCAGGCTATATGTGGTTTACGGGCTCACCATAGCCCGTGCTACATGGACACTTTGTTCTGAGTAGCTAAATCTGAAACAACAACAAAAACAGCGCAGGAGATGAGTCACAATAACGTGGCTGAAGTATGTTGACCAGACCACACACTGACTATATATGACAGCTATATGTGGTGTTTATACTGCAAGATTCTTCTGTTTTCACCTTTTCTGTGAGCTGCCGTCTGTTCACCCTATGCCCCTGTTACCTAGCAGTAAAATAGGTACCTGGGTGTTAGTCAGCTGTCACGGGCTGCTTCCTGGCGGTGGAGGCCTGGTCGAGGACCGGGCCGCGGGGACACTAAAGCCCCGAAATCATCTCGAGATAACCTCAAGATAGATGCCTGAAACCTTTTGCGTACTGCAGTGGTTTAAGTAAATAGCATTTTTATGTAACTATTCAACCACTGTACCGTGTTCTGTTTATTTTTAAATGCATATTATTTATGTATTGTATTCGTCGTAGTCAGCTCCTCCGGCTGTTCCTGCGACTCTCTATCTTAATTTTTGTCACCTGCCCATAGAATTCTATTAAACCTGTGAGGCAAGATTTACCATACCTGAACCCGTGTTGGTGTGTCACGAAGTCCCTTCTCTTCAGATGTGTTACCAGGTTTTTTCTCACGATCTTCTCCATCACCTTGCATGGTATAGAAGTCAAGGACACTGGCCTGTAGTTCAGTGCCTCTTGCCTGTCACCTTTTTGTATATTAGGACTATACTAGCCGTCTTCCATATTTCTGGAAGGTATCCTGTTTCCAGTTACTTAATATACATCACGTAAAGTGGCAAGGAAAGTGCTTCTGCGCACTCTTTTAATATCCAAGGTGAAATTCCGACCGGTTCAACATCTTTTCTCACTTCCAGATCTAACTAATACCTTCTTTTATGTGTGTGTGTGTGTGTGTGTGTGTGTGTGTGTGTGTGTGTGTGTGTGTGTGTGTGTGTGTGTGTGTGTGTGTGTGTGTGTGTAATTACGTAAGTGTAGTTACAGGACGAGAGCTACGCTCGTGGCGTTCAGTATTCCTTATAATCTTCGTCATATGAGACTCTGAAACTACTGACGATTTTGACACCCACCACGTTCTCTTGTTCCATCCGTCCAAAACTCTGCTTGCAAGAGAGGGGAAGAGGGGGAGAAGGGGAGGGAGGAAGTGACAGGAGAGAGAGGGGGAAGAGAGAGAGAGAGAGAGAGAGAGAGAGAGAGAGAGAGAGAGAGAGAGAGAGAGAGAGAGAGAGAGAGAGAGAGAGAGAGAGAGAGAGAGAGAGAGAGAGAGAAAGGGGGAGGGCGGGAATGTCCGTGGATGTGCGTGTGTGTGTTCATGTATGAGATTATCATGAACAGCTAAAGACCAACCCAGTCACGCGATGGGCTGGGATTACTGTGTGTGTGTGTGTGTGTGTGTGTGTGTGTGTGTGTGTGTGTGTGTGTGTGTGTGTGTGTGTGTGTGTGTGTGTGTGTGTGTGTAGTTTCTTTTCACCTAGTTATGCTGTTGGGGGTTGAGCTTAGGCTCCTTGGTCCCACCTCACAATAGTCAATCAAATGGGGAACAGGTTCTTGAGACTATTCTGGTGTCATTTGAAACTGTGTATGGAGTTTGTCTCCACTGCATCACGGTCTAATGCATTCTGTTTATCAACTACTCTGACATTTAAAAAGTTCTTTCTAACGTCTCTGTGACTTATTTGGTTACTAAGAGTTCACCTCAGTTCCCTTATTCGTGTACCACCCGTGCTAAATAGTCTTTGTCTGCCTTGTCAATTCTTCTAAGAATTGTGTCTGTCTTCCTGTCTTCTGTTTTTTAGTGACGTGAGATGCAGTTCAAGTAGTTTTTCCTCGTAGCTCATGCCTCTCAACTCGGGGGTCTAGTCTGGCGGCATATGTCTGAACTTCCTCTAACTTCGTCTTGTGTTTGATTACATTAGGGACTCCAGGCTGGAGCCGCAAACTCCAGGTCTGGTCTGGCTTATTTGGTTATCTTGAGATAATTTCGAGGCTTTAGTGTCCCCGCGGCCCGGTCCTCGACCAGGCCTCAACCCCCAGGAAGCAGCCCGTGACAGCTGGCTAACACCCAGGTACCTATTTTACTGCTAGGTAACAGGGGCATAGGGTGAAAGAAACTCTGCCCATTGTTTCTCGCCGGCGCCTGGGATCGAACCCAGGACCACAGGATCACAAGTCCCGTGTGCTGTCCGCTCGGCCGACCGGCGTCAGCAAACATTCAGAGGAATGGGTAAAGTCTAGAAGTCATTTTTCAAACTACCTCTGGAGAGTATCAAGTTAACACAGGATCGCAGACCTCAACCATTCCCATGCTTCCTTTTAGCTTCATTCAACAATAAACATCATTATTGAGCAGCCAATTTACTCCACCAGGTCGTTAACGTATACTATGAACTGAATGGTTCCGAGTACTACATCTTGAGGTTATCTTGAGATGATTATGGGGCTTTAGTGTCCCCGCGGCCCGGTCCTCGACCAGGCCTCTACCCCCAGGAAGCAGCCCGTGACAGCTGACTAACTCCCAGGTACCTATTTACTGCTAAGTAACAGGGGCATCAGGGTGAAAGAAACTCTCCCCCATTGTTTCTCGCCGGCGCCCGGGATCGAAACCGGGACCACAGGATCACGCGTCCAGTGTTCTGTCCGCTCAGCCACCGGCTCCTTGAGATACTCAGCTCATCGTCTCTGTTATATCTTCCCTCTCTCACTGTGGTCTTTTGCTTCCTTCCCGAGAGGTACTCCTTCACCTAACTCACGTCCCTTCTAGACACACCAGCGTGCTTCTTCGGCTCGAGTCGAACGTTCGCTCAACGTCGACTATGGCGTCTGGCCAACACACATTCTGTTTGATATTGTCGTTGAGAATGTAAGGAGTGACCTTGCAAAACGTATCCCTAGGCATCACACCAAAATAAAGAGTGTGAAAATGAACTTTGGAGAGTTAATTTTTCAACTATCCTCGAAAACGAAGAAAAACATAAGAAATATTGAAAAGATTCGTGTTGGAATCATTAATCTTACCCTATCGTTCATATTCTACAACACACACACACACACACATATATATATATATATATATATATATATATATATATATATATATATATATATATATATATATATATATATATATTCTCTGATAGGCAAGCGCATCACCACTACTTCTAGCCTACCCCCCTACCCACCTGCCTCCCCCCCCCACCCCTACCCACCTGCCCACCCCCATTACCCACATGTCCACCCCCCTCCCCACCCACCTGCCCCCCACAACTAGCACCGCAAAATACCGTGATACATTTGCTGCTATTTCCATCATGCGCAAAACCCGCAGCTGTGACTACCTTTTGTGGGATTAACTTCGTTTAGTTACGTGAGAGGTAAAAAATGTCGCTTGAAGCCTGGATATACGATGTGGTCTCCAGTCCAAAATGAGGTGTTTGGATGGTGGGATTCACAGGGACGGGCGCCGGGGAGACGGCTCCAGGAATTCCAGTGTGTGTGTGTGTGTGTGTGTGTGTGTGTGTGTGTGTGTGTGTGTGTGTGTGTGTGTGTGTGTGTGTGTGCGTGTGTGTGTGTGTGTGTGTGTGTGTGTGTGTGTGTGTGTGTGTGTGTGTGTGTGTGCGTGTGTGTGTATGTGTACTCACCTATTTGTGCTTGCAGGATCGAGCATTGACTCTTGGATCCCGATATGTGTGTGTGTGTGTGCGTGCGTGCGTGTGTGTGTGTGTGTGTGTGTGTGTGTGTGTGTGTGTGTGTGTGTGTGTGTGTGTGTGTGTGTGTGTGTGTGTGTGTACTCACCTAATTGTGCTTGCGGGGGTTGAGCTCTGGCTCTTTGGTCCCGCCTCTCAACCGTCAAACAACTGGTGTATAGGTTCCTGAGCCTACTGGGCTCTATCGTATCTACACTTGAAACTGTGTATGGAGTCAGCCTCCACCACACACATATGTGTGTGTTGTACTCACCTATTTGTACTCACCTATTTGTGCATGCAGGCTCGAGCATTCACTCTTGGATCCCGCCTTTCCAGCCATCGGTTGTTTACAGCATTGACTCCTATCCCATTTCCCTATCATACCTAATTTTAAAATTATGAATAGAGTTTGCTTCCACAACCTGTTCCCAAGTGCATTCCATTTTTCCACTACTCTCACGCTAAAAGAAAACGTCCTAACATCTCTGTGACTCATCTGAGTTTCCTGTTTCCACCCATGTCCCCTCGTTCTGTTATTATTACGTGTGAACATTTCATCTATTTCCACTTTGTCAATTCCCCTAAGTATTTTATATGTTCCTATCATATCTCCTCTCTCCCTTCTTTTCTCTAGTGTCGTAAGGTTCAGTTCCCTCAGACGTTCTTCATATCCCATCCCTCGTAACTCTGGTACAAGCCTCGTCGCAAACCTCTGAACCTTCTCTAGTTTCCTTATGTGTTTCTTCAGGTGGGGACTCCATGATGGCGCGGCATACTCTAAGACTGGTCTGACGTAGGCAGTGTAAAGCGCCCTAAAAGCCTCCTCACTTAGGTTTCTGAACGAAGTTCTAATTTTCGCCAGTGTAGAGTACGCTGCTGTCGTTATCCTATTTATATGTGCCTCAGGAGTTAGTGTGTGTGTGTGTGTGTGTGTGTGTGTGTGTGTGTGTGTGTGTGTGTGTGTGTGTGTGTGTGTGTGTGTGTGTGTGTGTGTGTGTGTGTGTGCAATTGTACTTACAGCGGTTGAGTTTGGTTCTTTTGTCGAGCCTGTAAATTGTGAAAAACTGGAGAACAGGTTCCCGAGCCTAATGGGCTCATTTCAAACTTTTGAAACTGTGGATGAAGTCAACTCACACATTATTTTATCCACTGGATTTGTTCACTATCCTAACGATGACAAAATTATTTTTAATGTTTCAGTAGTTGATTTAGGTACTCAATTTCCACCTGTGTCCCTCTCGTTCGAGTTCCATCCGTTCTAAATGGTCTTTTTGTCCGCTCTATCAACCGCTCTGATAATTTTGTAAGTGGTAATCATGTCTCCCACAAGACTAATGTCTTCAGGCGACGTGAGGATTTAGTCCTGTAGTGTTTCCGCGTAACTCATACCTCTTAGTTATGGGACTAGTCTGGTGGCATTCTTCTGGACTTTCTGCAGCATCGTCTTGTGTTCGACTACATAATGACTCCAATTTGGAGCTCTGTAGGTAAGTATTGGTCTGGCGCATTTGTTATATATAAGGACCTGAATGACTCCTTACTCCCATTTTTCGAAAGCAGTTCTTATGTTGAGCAACCTTGCATACGCCGCTGATGCTACTAATGCCTTTCTTCACAGCTCAGTCCCCTTACCTCAGGAACAAGTCTTGTTGCATATTTTTGGACCTTACAAGTTTCGTTTTTGTGTTTCTTTAGGCAGCGGGTTCCCCTGGAAACACAAACCGTGACTGTCTCTATTTTCCGCTTGTTACAACTTGTAATAAAGTTGTTACATCTTGGCTTAACGTGTTTATGACGTATTAGAACGTTGTTACAACTTGCTATATTGGTTATTATAACTGGTTAGGTGTTAAAACTTGCTCGAACGTTGTACCAACGTCGTAGTTTCAGTGTGTGTTTGGCGGGTTCCATGCCGGAGAGAAATACTCAATAATGGGTCACGTGAAGGATGTATGCAGCCCTCGGAAGGGGATCTTTGCCCAAGATTTTGAAGGATAAGCGAACGTTTGCCAGTATGGCATAGGCTGCTGTCGATATTCTGTTGATGTGTTCCTCTGGTGTTAGATCTTGTGTTATATCCACTCCTAAGGCTTTCTCTTTTTGAAGCTGGAGGCTGCTTTAACTTCCTCCTGTACTGTATTTAAGGTCCTGTTGCTCCAACTCCTGTCCAGTTAACCTATTATTTGTCAGGATTAAAATCCAGTAGCCTCACACCATTTATGGAGACTCTCCAGTAGCCTCACACCATTTATGGAGACTGTCCAGTTCATCTTGCAATGTATCGCAGTCCTTCTCAGTGTGTATGCCATGTGTGCGCGCATGTGTATGCATTTGTGTGAGTATACATGTGTATGCGCGCCT
>NC_091224.1:21618558-21628558 GCF_040958095.1 Procambarus clarkii
CTTTGTAAACCTTTGTAAACCTTTGTAAACCTTTGTAAACCTTTGTAAACCTTTGTAAACCTTTGCAAACCTTTGCAAACCTTTGTAAACCTTTGCAAACCTTTGCAAACCTTTGCAAACCTTTGTAAACCTTTGCAAACCTTTGTAAACCTTTGTAAACCTTTGTAAACCTTTGCAAACCTTTGCAAACCTTTGTAAACCTTTGCAAACCTTTGCAAACCTTTGTAAACCTTTGCAAACCTTTGTAAACCTTTGTAAACCTTTGCAAACCTTTGCAAACCTTTGCAAACCTTTGTAATGTGATGGTACATTAACCCGTCCTCTCGAATAGTACATCACAATTTTTGACGTATAACTCCCTTAAGACCAGAAACTGGTGTGCTAAAAACAACTTGTTCTTACGGAGGAAATCCGTTCACGGGAATGGATTGAGAACGACTACATAATTAGTGTTATTATCTATGCAGGCGATGAGTCACAATAACGTGGCTAAAGTAATTTGACCAGACCACACACTAGAAGGTGAAGGGACGACGACGTTTCGGTCCGTCCTGGACCATTCTCAAGTCGATTGTCATTATCTATGTTCTGACTGTTATTATCTATGTTCTATCCATGGTTAGGTTAAGGTTACTTATGATTCAAGTTTGGTTAGGTTAGGTTATATTTATTTTTGGTTAAGTTAATACGGTGTGTTATTGACGATAATGTGATATATGGCATTCGAAAACTACTCGAGTGTAAGCAGGTATCAAGAATTCACCTTACAGAAAGCCAAATTCTTCAAAGAAAACGTTTTCAACATACCCCCCTTTTTATATTTTAAACCAACGAGTTATAGTACAATAAAGTTACAACTTGAGAATAATCTCTATGTATAAAAATGGGTTACTTGCCAGATTACATGTAGACTATTACTAGAACCGTAATATGCTTTCACACCATCACAAAGATCTAGAAAACTATTCAGGTGGTTTGAGAGAGTGTGTTTCTCACGGAAATTGATTTGCTCTGAGGACGGGCTCACTGAAAATCATCACAGCTCGCAAAATTGACTTTTCTATTCGTGGGTCCTCGGTGAGGTTCGGACAATTCAGTACATAATTTTAGTGACGATGTGAACGCTCGCGAGGACGGGCTGGATAGTGATATGCAAGGCTAGAGAGGAGAGGATAGAGGGATAATACCTGGGAGCAGAGAACATGAGAGAGAGAGAGAGAGAGAGAGAGAGAGAGAGAGAGAGAGAGAGAGAGAGAGAGAGAGAGAGAGAGAGAGAGAGAGAGAGAGAGAGAGATGGAAGCAAATAGTTGGTGACATGTATATGTGTATATGTATATGTGTGTTAATTCTTGTATCTTTACACAGTATGAAAAAGAAAAAAATTGATCCCAACTGTGCTGACTTTCAGCCATAACTATGCCGGATCCTACGACAGTAATTTATAACCACCTACGCTTCAAATACACACGTAATCCCACGCCTATTATGTTACCCGCTAATCTGCTCCACAAATCAACAACTCGGTTTTCAAACCAGTATTTACCCAGCTTTTTCCTAAATCTAAGCTTATCCAATTTATATCTATTGTTTCGCCCTTGTATTTTGTGTTGATATATTTAATACTTTATTAATAGCCTCATTGTTATATCCATTCATTCACTTGTATATTTCAACTATGTCACCCCTAACTTCGCCTTGCTAGAGAATGTAAATATAGCGTTTTCAGTTTCTCTTCATATCAAAGGTGGGTGATGGATATTTCGGAACATTTCTTTCTATTTTCTGTACTAAAAACTATTGATCGGAAGTTAGCATTCACAAATGTTTCGCAAGTCAGTCACTCAAGAAGTGTGTAGGCCTATATGAGTAGTCTGACTTATGACAATCCCCTACCACCCATGTGTCATCTCGAGAGGATGGGTAAAACTATCCCCAATACTCTGGCCTCCAAATTTGAACCGAAATCCAGACGGATATTCACTTTCACAGAAGTAGATAATCCTAGTTAGCAAAAATTGAATATCAGGTAAAATGACAGATTTGTGCTTTAGAGATAATATTAAAAAATCCCTGCTGATTCAGGTGAGACCACATACATAAATACACACATTACATACCTGTAATTTAATTAAGTTGGAATCACATAATACAGAACACTACGAGGTTACTGACTTTTAGGTCTGATTTATGGCAACAGAGCCAGTTTGTGTGTGTGTGGGGGGGGGGGTTGTCAGTCTATCGATGGCACCTGTGTTCTTGAACAATACAATTATACATTTTGACATATAAATCTCCAACAGCCAAAACGATGTACTATAAATCATAGGGGCTCGCAAAATTGACGCAATTTTTTTTTCTGCTGTGTTTACAATATGCCGCATAGTTAGGTCAATGAATCTGGCAAGAATCTTCTCTATAGTTCTTGTGCTCTTCTTCACACATATATATAAGACGCATCAAATCACACACACACACACACAATTATAAAGCTTTAATACCCACAGTTTATAACTGATTGTAGCCGACTGTAGCCTAGCACGGGTTTAATCTCTATCTCGATAAAAGCTTAGCCAGGCCCCACTCTCTCCCTCGGCCCCGCTAACAAAACCCAAAGTAAGGAGCTTAATATCTTTTTTTCCAAACCAATCAATGGTTAACAAGCGACGAGCTCGTCTCTGTATTTTTGTACATTTTCCTCCGCGCGTGTGTGTATATCTGTGTATGGTAGGTGGGTTGAGAGAGAGAGAGAGAGAGAGAGAGAGAGAGAGAGAGAGAGAGAGAGAGAGAGAGAGAGAGAGAGAGAGAGAGAGAGAGAGAGAGAGAGAGAGAGAGAGAGAGAGAGAGAGAGAGAGAGGGGCCGTGTGAAGCTGTATACGCGGTCCGACCCAACTTCCTAAAATGAGAATACTTAGAACATGAATACTTAGAACGTCATCGACTTGAGAATGGTCCAGGACGGACCGAAACGTCGTCGTCCCTTCACTTTCTAGTGTGTAGTTTGGTCAACTTAGAACAACAATTTGGTCGATCGTCCACAGATAGGCTGCTGTAACTAACATTGTTAATGTGCTGTACCATTTGTTTTGTAGAGGGCACGGAAAAATACGTCAAAACCCATCTTAAATATTCCTAGTCCTGGTATAGCATATTTATACACTATATTAAGCCTAATATGGCAGTATATTTAGGCTTTGGATCGTTAGAACAAATAAAGTTCGATTCTTTAGTTACTTTTCGTTTCTTGTTAGTTGTGATTTGAGGTAAGTCAGCAATACAAAAGGTGTAGTTTTCTTGGTCTAACCGTTAATTTTGGTAAGTTTGATGAAATGGTTATAGTAAGTACTATCGTATAGGGGTGTGGGGGGGAGGGATTAAACTACTAGTATGTATTCGTCTAACTGTCTTTACAAAGCTTTACTGTTAAATATTAATGTGGGTTCTCGCCTTTCAGACTTTAATCGATTGTGATTTTTTTCTTGACTTGGTGTTGGGCATAAGGCCTATGATACTAAGCTTACTGACTATCAGTAAGTATACTTTAGCCCTGAGCACAGTACACAACTAAACTCTCTAAACTAAAATAATATTATATATATATATATATATATATATATATATATATATATATATATATATATATATATATATATATATAATGTCACGTTCAAAACAGTTGCTGCCTTTGATAATTTCCTTTAAATTCAAGAGCTTACATTTCAATACCCAACCCTTCCTCTCCCACTCTTCTTGTAATAGGTCCAAGCCAGACGGAAAATGCAGGCCCTATTTCCAACTGCTCAATAAGTATTTATGTAATCTGTATTAATACACATAATTCATGTATGGGTGTATGTATACATATGCATGTACTTACTATTTATAAAAAAAAATATATAATGGCAAGCAATTTTATTCAAGTTGGTCCACAAAAAATCGTAGGCCTGTGTCAACTAGCTAACTTTCCCATCCCACTAACGATCCCTTAATAACCACCACCCCCACAACCTTTCTAGCCCCATCAGTGCTGCGTCACGACATGCACAATACTGCAGGATCTGAATCCACGTGACTGGGTAATTAGGATTATTATTTTCGAGTATAACAAACTCCCCGCAACAATACCAAGGTCGCTGGGCACAATGTGAACGCACGCCATCATCCTTAAGGCTTCTGGCACTTCCTACAGTGCTAGTATTATGAAAAACTATGTAATTTAATAATATTTTGAAAAAAATTTAACATCTGTCTATTACCAGAATCAATATTTTTATTTTTAATGCATATTGAAAACTATAGTTTTAACCGGGTACGGATTCCATTCGCATATTAAAGCCAGAAAGCCTCTCCCCCTCCCCCTCCCCCCCCCCCCGCCCCAAACAAAACAAAATTGGTGCATTCTTTCTGTCTCCTCATAACTATATTCTACCCCACTTCAAGATCCCGAACCAACATAGAAGCAGCAAGAGAAAGTATGGGCCAAGAGGCCTTCTGTAGTTACTTCCATTCTTATGTTTTCATACCCAATTTATACCCACCTTACCCAAAGCTTTTGTGTCATATCACCTCACCCAAAACGAATATAAGCATGATGTATGTTATGTGTAAACCAGTCTTTGAAAATGTAAGAAGCCTTATGAAACGCTTTTAGGCGTCAGACCAAAAATGAAAATGTAAAAAATGAATTTTGAAGAGTTAATTTTTCAATTACTCTCGACAGTGAAGAAAAGCGTAAGAATTACTGAGACGATTCGTGTTAGAATGATTAATCTTACCCTTTCGGTCATATTCAACATATATAATATATATATATATATATATATATATATATATATATATATATATATATATATATATATATATATACTTATATATATATATATATATATATATATATATATATATATATATATATATATATATATATATATATATATATATAACTGAAAACTCTTGGCTTGTTCAGGCTTGTTCGCATATATATATATATATATATATATATATATATATATATATATATATATATATATATATATATATATATATATATATATATATATATATACTTATATATATATATATATATATATATATATATATATATATATATATATATATATATTTATTTATTTATATATTTTACGGCATCAGAAACTGGAAGTTAATTTATTATCGACATTAGTTCCCATGACGGCTCTGAAAGGCGAAACCACCAATGTGATGCAGGTGGATATATTGGAAATATTACATATATTTATTTATGTAACCACACGATCCAGTGGTAGGCCTTGAGACTAACGCTTGCATGCACTATAACATTAATTACACTAATTTTTCTAAACAATATATTCATTATATACTTAACATTGTTTTTACCCGAAAAAAAGATATGAATGTAGTCCGCAGTACGAGAAAACAAATCGTAGGCTTTACGAACGCATGCACGAAGACAATGCATTTAAGAATCCGGATATATATATATATCACAGGATGCAGTGGAGATATCTGAAGACAAGGGTGTATCAGAACACGGGTGTCGTGACGTCGAGGGCAAGAAAAGGTGCACAAAAAACATGATGTACACGTCTTAAGGTGCACGCGAGACCCCGTTAGGCGGGCAGGTATTTATGTAGAACTGAAATGCATAACGGGAGGTGTTTCCCGTTGCGGGTGGGGAGATAGTCAGGGTTCTGTTGTTTGTGGGTGTGGCCACGGAGGGTTCTGTTGTTTGTGGGTGTGGCCACGGAGGGTTCTGTTGTTTGTGGGTGTGGCCACGGAGGGTTCTGTTGTTTGTGGGTGTGGCCACGGAGGGTTCTGTTGTTTGTGAGTGTGGCCACGGAGGGTCCTGTTGCTTGTGGGTGTGGCCACGGAGGGTCCTGTTGCTTGTGGGTGTGGCCACGGAGGGTCCTGTTGCTTGTGGGTGTGGCCACGGAGGGTCCTGTTGCTTGTGGGTGTGGCCACGGAGGGTCCTGTTGCTTGTGGGTGTGTGTGTGTATTTACCTAGTTGTATCCACCTAGTTGTGCTTGTGGGGATTGAGCTCTGCTCTTTCGGCCCGCCTCTCAACTGTCAATCAATCAACTGTTACTAACTACTAAACTAATTTTTCACACACACACACACAGGAAGCAGCCCGTAACAGCTGTCTAACTCCCAGACACCTATTTATTGCCAGGTAACAGGGGCATCAGGGTGAAAGAAACCCTGCCCATTGTTTCTCGCCGGCGCCGGGAATCGAATCCGGGCCACAGAATTACGTGCCCAGCGTGTTAACCACACAGCCACCGGCACCCTGTGTGTGTTAATCTATCCCGCTTCTCAGAGAATGCACAAGTTTACACCACTGTTCAGGACTATAACATTTTGTGCAGGTTGTTCAGAACGTTTCTGTAGCGTCCTTAACTGGGGGCATCTTGCAGGATGCCCAACCATGAGGTTACCTTGAGATGATTTCTGGGCTTTTTAGTGTCCCTGCGGCCCGGTCCTCGACCAGGCCTCCACCCCCCAGGAAGCACCCCGTGACAGCTGACTGACACCCAGGTACCTATTTTACTGCTAGGTAACAGGGGCATAGGGTGAAAGAAACTCTGCCCATTGTTTCTCGCCGGCGTCCCGGGATCGAACCCGGGACCACAGGATCCATAAGTCCAGCGTGCTGTCCGCTCGGCCGACCGGCTCCCTAGGTAGATACATAACAATGAGGTAATGGGGCCTATTGGCCCATGAGACGCAATTACTATTCGTATCCACCCAAACTAATTTATGTATTTAATCTCCGCTTGAAACAATCCACCGGCCACACGTCTGCTTTGTTACGGAGTAATTTGTTCCATTCATCTACAATCCTGTTCCTAAACGTAGTATTTTCCAATGTCTTTAGATTCCAATTTATACTTAAACTTCACGGGAGACATCTCCCGTCACGCAGGGTGCAGTCAGCGCCTCCACAGATCTCCAGTATCAACTCTTGATACTGGTAATGGCTCAAAAGGGCCACCACTTGCGGGCTATTCATGCCCGTGCCACCTCTTGGGTGGCTTAATCTTTATCAATCAATCAATCACTTAGACTTGATGGTGATAATCATTCAATAATTTTAGGTGTTTTCTTCTAAAGGGGATAACAGATTGGTCTCCCATTGTTGGGGGGACAGAAATGTGTTATGCTTATCGAGACCCCCCCAACCCCCTAGACCATTGACTGACCTTTTCCATGATGCATCGTACAACAGTGGCTTACTCCCGGGTGTTTATATATGGCTAGGTGCATAAAGGCATTAAATATATGGTAACATTCCTTTGGTTTCCCCCTGATGTGGCGGTGGAACAGCCTGGGTTAGATTTTTGCTCTGCTGCGGCATTCTCGAATTGTCTCTCTGATTCTCTTCTCACTGTGAAGTATTCACTATGAGCCATCCGATACTCCTCTCTTCTCTTGATCTGTTGGTCCAGTAGTTTCTTCATGCTCTCTTGATCTGTTGGTCCAGTAGTTTCTTCATGCTCTCTTGATCTGTTGGTCTAGTAGTTACTCCATGCTCTCTTGATCTGTTGGTCCAGTAGTTACTCCATGCTCTCTTGATCTGTTGGTCCAGTAGTTACTCCATGCTCTCTTGATCTGTTGGTCCAGTAGTTTCTTCATGCTCTCTTGATCTGTTGGTCTAGTAGTTACTCCATGCTCTCTTGATCTGTTGGTCCAGTAGTTTCTTCATGCTCTCTTGCTTATGCATTTGGCATCCTAAAATCCTTAATCCGATGTTTTTCTATATTACTTGTACGACTGACTCACTGAGTGAATATCAGGTCAGTTCTGCTAAGGGTTTCCATCTTACCCTTTATTCATCTGTGTCCCTTGATATGCTATCATAAAAAGTTTCTCTTTGCTGCTTCCATTACGTTTACTCTCCATACAAATGTGCCTCTGTTGGGATCGCTATTCTCCCAGTCTATCTTGCCACTGGTTGCAATCTCTCATTATTAACCGAGACTCATTACTATTTGCAACTGAAATGAGGTTTTCATTGATTTTTAATAGCTACCTGATTGTTTCTATGACAAAGTGACAATTTAGTCTTGGACTAATGTCACTTTGTGGAGGCTTCTTCGTTGCTCCTATCATCTTCTGCACATTTGTTATATGTGTTTACCATTTGCGCCGGCAGGATCGAGCTGTTAGCTCTTGGACCCCGCCTTTTTAACTAGCGATTGTCTAATGTACCGTTTGTATGTGTGTATTCCAGCTGCCTTGCGGACTCTTGGACCTCCCTACCGTCGCCTTCCCTTCCACCACCATCATGCTATCGCATACACGACCTTTAAAACAAAACAAAAAAGACCTTTCCCTCCCTCCCTCCCTCCCTCTCCTCATCCTTCCCATTCTCCCCTCTCTATCCGCTCCCTTATTCTATTTCAAATCTCCCCTCAGCCTTGCACGATCTTTCCTCTCCCCTCTCCCCACTCATGTAGTCTCCCCTTCCAAAACAGGCCAATTACATGATTGGAAAAGAAAAGAGAGAGAAAACGGAGGTTTTTGCATATGGATCATAGCGGACTGTGTTTGGTAGATCCGGTTAGAGTGCCACACGAACGCGTCTGACCGTCTTGTAAGACAAGTATGACATAAAGGCGATATTATTTATGATGGTGAGTGGGAGATGAGTTTAGAAGAGAGATGGGAAGGGGAAAAGGTGGGAGAGGGATGGAAGGTGAAAAGGTGGGAGAGGGATGGGAAGGAGGGGGATTATAGTGTATAAAGTGAAAGGGGGGCGGAGGAAGAGATCGAATTTGAGGGAATTTAGGTAGTGTTGGTAGACGAGGGCCGGTAGTGGTGTTGGGAGTGGTAGTGGTGATGTAGTGTTGGTGGGTGGGGGGGTTGTTGTTGTGGCCCGTGGTTGTGGTTCACATGTGTGTGATGTGTCTGGTGGTGGAGTCAGGTGTGCCAACAGGTGCGGGTTAATGACATATATATATATAAAGAGTACCAATATGAAAAGTACCGATCTCAATGCTATCAAACAACATTCCTACTCCATGATGTAGACTGTTTACACAACAAATGGATACCTCCCCCCATTACAAACTCGACCATAAGAGTGGTCTATGCGACACAAATTACAGACTAACAATGTAAAAGTTTTTTATGACATGGGGGGGGGGGTGTTATGGGGGGAGGTGGACAACCTGCTGGGACAATTCTATATTAGACCAACTCTCCAAATATTTGTTTTACACTAACGAGACGTCTTAAACAAATATAATTTTATGTTAATTATTTTTCTCTGAGGCATTAGATTCAATTTGCCTCAAGACTCGTTATGTCTTTATAAAAGTTTTCGGTAATTTGGATCACGAGTTATATAAAGTAAAATTATTTTATCTGGCCACTCAGTGAGCGTGGCTTGCTGGGCCACTCAGTGAGCGTGATTTGCTGGCCACTCAGTGAGCGTGATTTGCTGGCCACTCAGTAAGCGTGATTTCCTGGCCACTCAGTGAGCGTGGTTTGCCGGCCCCTCAGTGAGCGTGATTTGCTGGCCACTCAGTGAGCGTGGCTTGCTGGGCCACTCAGTGAGCGTGGCTTGCTGGGCCACTCAGTGAGCGTGGCTTGCTGGGCCACTCAGTGAGCGTGGCTTGCTGGGCCACTCAGTGAGCGTGATTTGCTGGCCACTCAGTGAGCGTGATTTGCTGGCCACTCAGTGAGCGTGATTTCCTGGCCACTCAGTGAGCGTGGTTTGCCGGCCCCTCAGTGAGCGTGATTTGCTGGTCACTCAATGAGCGTGGCTTGCCGGCCACTCAGTGAGCGTTGCTTGCCGGCCACTCAAAAGCACTCAAAGTGTGACACGGACTTGTGTCTGTAGTCGCTAAATACACACACACACACACACACACACACTTTTCTTGCTTATTTGTTTTGTTTGTGAATTCTTAATGAAGCAGTTTGAGTCCAGGAACACAAATAACTATTACACATACTTCCCCAGGCATGTTTGTTTCAGTTTTTTCTGGCCATAGT